>NW_028274815.1:100329237-100629237 GCF_037043125.1 Eumetopias jubatus
TTTCTTTTTTTCTGCTTATACCTATCACTACTATATATTTTCTTGCTTATTACCTGACTTTTCCACTGGAAGTATAAGTTCCATGAGAGAGAAGTCTTTTGTTTATTTTGCTTGCTATAGTATCCCCAGGCCTAGAAAAGTACCTGGCACATTATAGGTGCTCAATCAATATTTTGTGGATGAATAAATAAGTGTTATAAAACACTTCAGCCGAAGTTTTTTAGTTTTCAATTGAAAACTAAATTAAAATCTGAAGAATGAGACAGAATTATCCTGGCAGAGAGAATGGCAGACAGTGAGAAGGAAGTGGGGCAGAAAAGAGCATTTCAAAGAGACCTACCTACACAAAGTCTCAGAGGTAAGAGGAAGCAAAATCATTTAAAGAACATCAAGACTTTGTCAAAGCTGAGGCCTAAATACCAAAGGTTCACCAAGAGATGAAGAAATGCAGCTAGAGAAGGAGGCAGGGGCCAGATCATGCAGAATCTTATGAGCCATGAAAACAAGTTTACCCTTTACCCTAAGAGCTGCAGGGGACATTTAAGGACTCTTAATCAGAGGAGTGATGTTATTTGTTCACAATGAAAACCTAAATCACCACGACTGGGTTGGGCAGGAGCAACTGGATGGAGGCAGAAAGACCAGTTAGGAGGAAGGTGAGAGATGCTGTGTGTACCAGAGAAGTGGTGAGTGCACACAAGAGAAGTGGAAAAATTCTAGAGCCTATTAGAAAGACTTTGTTTTATACACACACACACACACACACACACACACACACACACATACACGAGTCTATGATTCAATTATATACATTAAATAATATATACATAAGTTTCTGGCTTGGGCAGCTGGGTATCAAATAAAGAGTGTGGTAGTATAAACAGGATCAAATTATTTGACATTCCTACCAATGATAAGTAGAGTTCTATGTCCCTTCCCCTTAAATCTGAGCAGGATTTGTGACTTCTCTGATCAACCAAATACGACAAAAATGATGGTGTACCAGACTGGAAGAACCTGGCAACTTCCAGTCCCAGTATCTTAGACCTAAGAAACCAAGGTCCCCAGACAGTGAAGCCATCTGAGCTTCCAGGCAACAGCCAGAACAAACTTGTCAGGCATATTAGTGGAACACTTAGAGATGGAGCCTTAACCTAGTTGAGCCACACTAACTGACTCTGTGTGGGGCAGAGACAAGTCTTTCCTGATGAGTTCTGCCCAAATTGTAAATTCATTATAATTCATGATAATTCATGCCCAAATAAATAATTGCTATTGTTTTAAGCCAATAACTTTTAGGGTGGTTTATTACACAGCCATAGATAACCACAGAAAGACAGGCAACGAGAAGAGAAATTATCATGAATTTTCTGTGTGGAACCACACAGCATTAAGCAATTGTGGTTCCCCAATCATTATAGTGAGATGTCACAGTTAAGTAGAATGCCCTTTAATACAGTGTACACTAGTACCTTAGGATGGTTTTGGAAGAAGTTAATTCTGATCCAAATTAACAAGGGAGGAAAGAGAATATATTAAATACCTTAAAATCACACTTTCATTTTGTTTGAACCACTGGAGGGAATCCAATCCCAAATTAATATAACAAAACCAGAAGCTCACTTAAAAAATATTTCATCAAATTTCAAAGTTCAGCTTGGTGTAGGGCACATTGGAACACTTTGATAGTTACTCTAGTAAAGACATTCTTTTCATTTTGTAAGTGAAAAAAGAAGATTGAGTGCCTCTGGAACTACCTAAGTTATTGGTAGACACTGTCCCTATATTAAGTTGGAGATCAGTAAGGCTCCAGATCAATATTAGAGCTTCATGTCAGGGGCCAGTACATGTATGTGACAGATGTAATCAGATGGGAAAGGAGAGCAAACAACTATTTGTTTTTATTTGAGATTTTTTTTTTTTTTTAAGTTAGTCAGATATAGACAGTTCATTTTAAGCACTGGGTTTCAAAGCTGGAATGTGAATGGGACTAAGGCAGTTTTATTAGAGAAAGAGGAAGCCCAAAGGGAAAAAAAAAAAAGGCATGAGAAACTCAGTGACTTCTAAACTGACATCAGTCTGACATGCTTATGACAGAGCCAGAAATCACCTTGGTAAAAGCCTCAGCCAAGGTGTCTATAAACTCAAGAATTATTTCTATTATCATCCTAATTACCCTCCTCATTGAAAAGGAAGAAAACATACCTTAATTGTAGACATAGTGTTCAAATTATGTATGTGCCCTGGAGCTTAAGAAAGGTTAGGTATCGGCGCCTGGGTAGCTCAGTAGGTTAAGTGACTGCCTTTGGCTCAGATCATGATCTTGGAGTCCCGGGATTGAGTCCCACATCGGGCTCCCTGCTCGGCGGAGAGTCTGCTTCTCCCTCTGACCCTCCCCCCTCTCATGTGCATGCTCTCTCATTCTCTCTCTCAAATAAATAAATAAAATCTTTAAAAAAAAAAAAAGAAAGGTTAGGTATGTCTCTTGGTTTTTCATGAACCTAACTTAGATTTATCCATTCGGGCTATTAATTACTAGCATTTCATGAATGTGATTACAGTGCTTTTAGGAAATGGGTTGTTGTGCATTTTTCTATTCAAAGACATAATAGAGAGTCTAACGCCTTTGTGGTATATAAAACATGTTAGGTCCATGAATAGGTGAGCGGTTCAAAGGCAAGAGAAGCAGTGTCGCCATCATTAACCATGACTCAGACTATGGTGGGGCTTCTGAGGAAGGCAAATGAATTCCCAACACCTCATCAGAAAAAAATGTGGCCATTCTCACTACTTTAATGGCCTGCTTAAGAGGGCTTTCTGGTGTCTTCTGTAATTTCATAGTTGACAGTATTGTTTCCTATGCCCATTACACAAGGTCTACATAATTGATTCTTACTTGAATATAGCTCCAACAGCAATTTTATTTTTGGAGAGGAATTTTAAATGCTTTTTTTATCCCCCTTAAGAAAACGGAGATGATGCAATCCAACATATTTCCTTTAGTGACCTGAAATCTTAGAGGCAGAATCATTGCCCTAATACTTTGATCTCTTCTACTCAAGAGTCTGAATGCCTTTTGTTGTATTCATCTATTCATCTACTTTAAGTGTTTTGGCATGTCATATTTTAATCTTTAAACTATTCAACCAAATAGCATTTTGTAGGAGGGAGCAAAGTGAAGGAATGGGTTGGGAAGAAAAGTAAATTGTTTATCTCTCAACATCCCAAGTTTCCAATCTATTTAGAAAATTATTTTAGGGGTTCCCTGTGTCATAAATTGATTATTCAGCTATTCTCATGGAGGTTATATAACAGGCATAAAGCATGGTACTTCCCTTCAGGAAATTATCTCTTATAGTCTGGTTAGGAGATGGCAATATAAAGACAAAGAGATAGCTAGTAAAATAAGGAAGTGAGAATTCCCAACACTGGGAAGATAAAAAGTGGAAGAAAGTTTTGATGAGAGGGCTGGAATAGTTATAAAAGCATCATTCATTCATACATTCACTTACCAAGTATTTACAGAGTGCCTGCCATATTTTAATGACTGAGGTCTGGAAACTCAGTCACAAGCCACAGGCAAAACATAACCCTGGTAATCTGGCATAATCTTGAAGTTTGTGGGTTTAGGAAGGAGCAAGGCCGCCTGAGCTTAATCCTTACCTTGCCATTTAGAAACAGAGCCTTCTAGGGCTTTGGACAAACTACTTAATCTGTGCCTCAATTTCCTCTTCTGTAAATAAAGACAAGAGTACTTGCCTTTTAGAATTGTTATGAGAATTGAATAAATTAACACATGCAAAGCATGGTACATATAAGCACTATACAAATTTAAGTCTATGCCTTAGAATATAGAGAGAGATAGGACAGTAAGGGGCAAACCAAAGCAACAGGAACTTTGAAATGAATTAAAAGTCCTAGGAGCTTCCCTCAGTCCCTTCACTGACTCAGATTTAGAGGGTGCTGGCTCCAGGTAAAGGTGGAGCCCAGAAGTGTGAGCTAGAATTCCTGCAGAGCGTCCCGCAGATCTTAAACTCAAGGTGCAGGCCAGTATGCTAATAGTACCACTCTGGAGTACAGAGAAGCTTGGAGGAAATTCCAAAGCCTGTCAGCACAGAAACCAAGTGAAAATATGATCCATCTTTCTCATTGCCTGGTTTCCCAAACTGAATAGTGTGAGAGTTACCCCTGACTCTTCCTGAAGAGGACGTGTATAGGGTGCTGGTCCAGAGAGCGTATGGATTACCTCATCCAATTCCCAGCAACAAACCTCTGAGATAAGAACAGTTGAGTCTCATTTTTTAAATGAGGAGACTGAGGCAAGTACCTTGTCAGTGAGAAGACTCACCAGCTCTTCTTTTTGTTTCTTAGACCTAGAGATCAAGGCTTGTTCTAGCTGAGTTCCTGGGCTTGAAGCCAAAACAGGTGGTAGAGCTTAGAGCTTAGAACTCAGAGGTTAGCATCACAGTGCTTGATATCTAGGGTAGTCGGTCAAGCCTATGAAAAGAAGGAAATTGATAAAGTACCCCGGCTGACTGGTTCTAAAGCCTAAGGACCTACGATCCTAAAGCAGAAGGGAAGTGGGAGAAGATTCCATTGATGAGGGCCTCACCCGGGCTAATATTTTCCTCTCCGTTGCAACATCCTCTCATCCCTGATAAAGGGTTATTAGGAGCAGTGTGGGCTGCGCCCCTCCACTGGCCAGGGCAGGTATCTAGGCCCTCGCTGGGGGATTTACTGGCAAGAGCACACATGAAGGCATTGCACAGGTTTGTGACACAGACCCTGACTTGTCTTGCAGCTCTGCTGCCCTCCAGTACCACCCAGGCAGGACAGGGGCACTGTGATTGCAGCCGCCCACGCTGCGCGGCAGCAGCTCCCAGCAACAGGAGGCCACTTGGGCCTAGCAAACTGACCCTCGCTATGGTGGGAACTGTGTTTTCTGCGGCCAAGTTCAGACCCCAAGTAATGCATGGCAGTCTAAGTCATCGGTTGGTTCTATCAGTTCTTTTCAGTTTGTCTTTAAAAAAAAATTCTGAAAATATGACTTAAATTATTTCGGCTTCTCATCATAGGCCATTGGAGGGAGGCTGCAAGCAGCTGAGGGAGGTTTGACCACATAGCTGTAGATTAGCTAAATGCATGAACTATTCTGAACCTTGAAGCATGCTGAGCAGAGGATTTGGGGGACCTGCCCTCACGCTCTTCACAGAGGTCTGTGTGTTTTAGTCACGTAAGAGGCAATTAGGTATAGTTCATCTCTCTTAAATTCCCTACGGATTTATTACATGGGCCCTTGAAGATTTTTCCCTTTCAAACGGTCGTAGATTTTATATTCAAATCAGTGTTCAATGATTACTCTGACTCTGGCTGTAACCCTGCTGCACTCCCACGTCCATAGAAGCTGAGGGTATAAAGAGTGGGAAAACAGACATGGTTCTCTCAACTGTCACACGAAAAGCAGCAGCAAATAAAAATAATTCCGCAGCATACCAGGTGATCAGAGCTGTGTTGGCAACGAAGCCATCAACAAGGCCTCCACATTCCTCCAACCCAACCCTGGGGTCGAGGGAAGACAATGCATCTCTTCTTATAAGGCCAACAGGAGACTCCCTTCTCCATGATATAAAGCTTCTTTCTCAGATCCTGTCACAACATTGAAATTAAACTGATCCTGTGTCTCATGTCAGAGTGGGCATGCTACAATCTGCAAAGATCTGTTGGCCCACTTTCTACCCGTTCGCACACAGTTTGTATACTGATCATCCCACACAAAAGTACAATGTATGCTCTGCTTTCGGGAGGCCAGGGAGAGACAGGGGTTACACAAGTTTAGTTCCTACAAAGAATTTTGTTTTTAATCAGTTATGAATGGAGGTGTGGCTTTGAGGAACTTAAACATGACTTCAAGAATTTCTGTCTATTTTCAAACCCAGGTATATTTAAAATTATTCTCACAGTTTGTTTTTCATCATCAGATTTCATGACAAGAACCAGGCTTCTGTGCTCTTGTGAAGTACTAACTTGCTTAAAAAAATTAAAAAAATAATAGAAAAGCACAATAACCAATTGTCTCCTGAATCAACTATACTCTATATACACCACAATTAACCCAACAGGTTGTGATGAAAGAATAATGTAACCTCATCATGTTCTTTAACAGCGCTGAGTCATTCCTCCATGAAAGGGCTAACGAAGCAGGCTTACTTCTCATTTTTTCTCAGTCAAGTTTAGTTACATTATTACAGCATTTCATCCCCTATAGCTAACCCATTCTCCTCTGAGTCATTATTTTTCTCTTCCATAATATAACTGGAAAAAAAACATATCAAATGTCAAATTTATCTGTGTACATGTTATATCTGAATTTCAAAATTGGTTAATGTCAATATGAGGGAACCAACAGAACATTTTATAAGACAGGTCAAGTTAATACTGTCTTGGGAAAATATTTTTCCTTATATTAGCCCAAACGTCATATTCATTACATATACAGGTAATATATGTTAAATTTAGTTAATGAGCAACTTATCCTTATTCTGTCCACTTAAACATTAATCATAATGTCTTATCAGTGAATGCAGAGAATGATATCATTCATGCATTTATTAATATACCTAATACCTTACTTGCCGGGTATTTGTGCAAGGTTTTACAGTATACAGTGCATGTGGATAAAGATAAGAATATATGGAGCTCAGAGTCCACCTGTCAGTACAACAGGAACATAAGTATGAGTAAGATGAAATCCACAGAAGAATAAAATAATGTCATGTGAGAATCAGAGAGAAGAGATAACATCTGGTTGAAATATGTAGGAAGTATATCTGAGGGGATGAAGGCAAGGGTATGGTGGACAGAAAGGGTAAGTACTCCAAGTAGGAGGACAGGTATTAGCAGAGTGGAGGTGCTAAAGCACAGGCTACTTACGTAACCGAAGCTGCCCAGTCCAGGCAGGCTTTTGAAATGGAAGAGTAGTATTTGGATATATATATATAGTAGGTTGAGTATATATATATTAGTGGGGGAAGAGGGAGAAGGAGAGAGAGGATCTTAAATAGGCTCCATGCCCAGTGTGGAGCCCGATGCAGGGCTCAATCTCACAACCCTGAGATCATGACCTGAGCGCAAATCAAGAGTCAGACACTTACCTGGTGCCCCTTGAAGGGTAGGTTGAATTTAACCTATGGTAGGTCTTGAAAGCCATATTAAAATTCTGCTGGTTAATAACAAGGATAAACAGCATTTTTATTGTTCCTCTGCAGCAATAATCAGGCATAACTTTGGTGAAAATCACCCACCATAGTGCTGCAGGTAGCTTGGCCATCACTAACTGATTTTGTAGGATTCCTATACCCTTCTGGAGTCTCTGAAAGCTAATGTACCTTTCCCTAAGCTTTGATCTTCCAAACCTTCCAAGCAGTTTTAGAAACACCTCATTTGAAGTATGATATCTAGCTGCAATACCTAGAGGAGTTTCTGTTTCTTTAGTGAGACTCTGAGAGATACAATACAATCTCTTCTTCTCAAGGCAATTGATCATTGGTTATTGCCATTCAAATTATTTTGCCTGCCCTAGCATGTATCCCTTCCAAATCTGGAAGAAAATGAATATCAGGATACAAAAATCCATTACTATTAAGATCTTTCTCTCAACATCAACCATCAATATAGGAGAGACTTCTAGGGTATGACACCTGTGTAGTTGCACAGGACTCCATCCATAGAAGGGCCCACATGTGGTTTAATGCTCAGCTGTAGCCTTCTTGAAGTTCTTGATAATTTTTGAACAAGAGGCCCACATTTGCATTTTGCCCTGAGTGCTACAAATTACATAGCTGGGTTTTTTTGTTTGTGTTTTTGTGTTTTCTATCAATGATAGTATTTGCCCAAGAATCAGTAGGATATGTGAAAAGAAAGAAATCCAGGTGCCCTAATTTCTTTTGTTTCTATAGCTAAGAAAGTGCAACCTTTACGACCCCCACTCAGGGGCCCACTCCTATAAGACTTATGGCACATAGAGGCTGCCCAGAGTACATGCTCTCTGGGGCTGTTTAATTCCCAAGGAAGGAACTGGACTGTACACACTCAGTTTCTCCTAATCCCACTCACCAATAATGATGGGTGAGGGAACAGAGAAAAGCCAAGAGTGTAATACTAATTAAGCTCTCCCTCATACGGAAAGAAACATTACAAATGAAGAAAAAGCATTTCCCTTACATTTTAGCAACACATAAAGTACAGCCTTGCATCTAACCTTGACATCCCAACACCAACAACACACTACCCCTAACTAGGGTGGGTATGGTTACTATGGTTCTATTGCCTAATACAAGAGGAACTGTGAGAATGGGATCCACGATAGGTTGAAAAGAAAACACAGTAATTTCAAATTTCCTGATGGTTCTTTTCATGTGTGGGAGTGAAGTCACCTTAATGATCCTCCTTGGATATGCAAACTCGAGCCCCAGACTCTAGGCTGGAATAGAGTTTGAGAGTTCAAGTTTTCTGCGTAGTAAAATAATGCAGATTTTGCTATTGTAGTAAATTGTAGAGAATTGGAACTCTGGAATAGGAGATATGAGAGAGAGGGGGGAACTGTTCAACATGGCAGAGTTTGGGGGCCTTAAAAAAGCTAATGTCAGTGAGAGTATCCTGTGGCAGAGAATGGCCAGTGCATTTCTAGGAATAATGCTATTTACATTAAAATTTAATATGTTTCTTGGTCGTGTTTAGATGGCAACAACTAAATCCTTCTCTCTTTCTCTCAATTGCCACCACCTTTCTTTCTTTTGCCTAACTTTAAGGAAAAATCAATTGTCAGTGACCTTATTGGTGTCTTAAAAAGTTGATGGGGCAAGACAAGACAGAAAATGGCAGTAGCCATGAAAGGTGAGCCCATGAGTAGGGATTTGGAATGAGATATGCAACCACAACATCCAGCCTTTTGGACACCTAGAAATGTTAAGTCCAACACCGGACCTCTCAAAGTGTATTGAGTGGAGACAAGTCATTTTATCATGCTGGGAAGGACAATGGTCATCTCAAAATCCAAGAGGACTTGGAGACAACATAGTATACCAATATTTCCTAGAAATGGAATTACCTTTGGAAGTAATGGGAAATAAACGCATAACGGAAATCGACATGAATGATGTAGATAGAAGGCTGGTTCAGGGTTAAGCTGTGAGGTAACCTACTGAATAGAGATCCAAGTAGACATAGGAATCCTACCACCTATAGCAACTTTCCTGTGGCTAAGAATCCCATTTATTAGAATCCAGGTTCTTCCATAGACATAAAACTCACTTTCCAAATGTACTAGAATAAAAAAAAAAAAAAAAACAGGTTCAATGGAAGCATCATTTAGACTTCAAAGAGATTGTCACCTGGCATGTTTCCAGTTCCTTAGCCAGAAACAAAAGTATCAGTTTATAAGCCAATCTACCTTTCCAGCATTAAGACTTAAAATCTACAGTGAGTATATCCTTTATATAACAGACCCAAATAAAAAGGTCTGGCCTTCCCAAGAAAATAATAATCACGTCGTTTACAAGGCAGCTATCAAAACTGGGTCTCAAATCACCAGGTTTCTCTAGGAACTCAGGATTTATTTATGAGCATAATGGAGCTTCTTAGAAAAGCATCAAGCAGGGCCACCTAAACACCACACTTGAAAAATGCACACAATAACAAAAGTCAGAGTGCCCTCAGTTACATACATTGACAGCTTCCCTATCACAGTGCTCTAAAAATACAGACATGAGAAAAAATATTCTTAGACAAAGATAATATAGTTTGAGAGATGGTACATTTATTCCTTAAAATCAAACATTTTTGATTTAACTACTTTTCAGATTTGTTCTTCTTGACAAGGTTGCATTAACACCTTATCCAACATACATTCTGTGTGAAAAATTGCTTACTCTGGATAAACATTCAGGCACACTTTCCCACCCACATTCACAAATTAGACTCATAATCCATGCAAGTGTATCTCACAAATGCTGAAAAGTTCACTCTTTGCCTCCAATCAGAAAAAAATAGTCAAATATACAATAATAATGGGGACTGTATTGTTCTTGAAAGAATACATCCGCAGAATTACAGATTAATTGTTGCTCTCCTGGATGATTTTATGCTCAGGTCAATTTAATAAATTTGAGCATGTCATCTACTAAATTATGAATTACCAAGAAGACCTACTCACCCAAAAGTTGTTGTTGTTTCAACTGCAACTTTAAAAAAATCATCATCTATAGCATTGAGAGGATTAAATTACCTGTTTTTTAATTTCAGCAAGCAATGGAGTGTATCTACCTGCTAGATCCGCTGCCAAGTGACAGACAAAAGGCTGAGGGGAGTGCACTTTGGATGCTATCAATTAAGAAAAGGTGGTTCATTAATCTTTACTGTCAATGCCTGAATTCTGCTCGGATGGCTCCTATGGTATGCAGTTGGTTGCTTATATTATAAACCAAGACCCATCCAGCTAAATTCACCTTGTGGAAGGATAACTTAAGCTTTTCCTGGTTAATTGTGAGTCCATTTACAAATAGCTAATAGCATGTATTACTATGAGAAAGAACTAGTTTGAAAAGTGCTTGTGTTCATTTAGTCAGTCAGTCAGTCATTCTCACAATATATTTAATTTTGTGCCTATTGTTTGCCAGGAATTCTACACACTGATTAATCAAATTGCATCAAAGGAGAACCAGACATCGTGGAGTTATTTTTGGAAGTTGACCTCCATACATACCCCATGAAGGGTCAAACTTAAAAAAAAAAAAAAAAAAAAATTGTGGCTGCTTTCCAGATCCTTAGAAAATGAAAGTTGCAAGCACATCTTTTTGAGAACTTGCTACAAATCACTTAGAGTTTTAAGAAAAAGCAATGCCATATAAATCGAGGCTGGAACTGAACTTGCTTTATCATCACAAGACAATCTAAGATAATGTCACAAGACAATTAAATAGAGTTGGCAAAAGAAGCTTTATTTCAGGTGACCATTAAAAAAGAAAAAGTTGAGCTGAGAACACATAGTAATGTTATTAATCACTTCCAATTTGGCCAAATTTGATATATATTTGAAGATGCATTTATTAGCTTTAGTAGTAGTAATTAAATTATAAAATAGTAAATTATATTAAAAGATAAGATTTGAAACAAGTTATTTGTGGAAACAATACATTCTGCAAAGTGGGGAACTTGTAGAGGGGGTTGTGACTATTTTTCCATAGAAGAACTAACTCCAGCAAACTTTTGGTATTTAAATGGCAACTTTTATCAGTTAAGGTCCAACCAGAAGCACACAAGCCAATGAGTAACTTAAGTGAAGGGAATTTAACTCACGGAATTGGTTTCACAGGTGTTAGGAAAGTCAAAAAGCCAAGTAAGAAAACAGTGAGGCAATCTAGGAATTACCAAAAGCTAAAAAACAACAAAAGGCCACAGAGAAAAGGTAGTGTCACCAAAGCCCAATGACCAAAGTTACATGGAAAAAGTTGTGCCGTTGGCAGGCTTCTCTGGCAGGAGATAGTATCACAGAGATGCTGCCAAAGCAGAGAGGGAAGAGGAAGGAAATCCTCTGGCTTCTCCTTCCTCCTATCTTTAATCTCTTGGCAGCGCCTCCCATCATCCAAACCCAGGTGGCAGGCAGACATGGGAGGCTGGGAAAGGCATTCTGCAGGGGCTGCTCCCCTGTGACACGGGGCACAGCCTGGGAAGAACAGGAGCGATGCCAGTCCAACAGGCCCAGAACCACCACGGGTGCCTAGATCTATCCTGAGGTATTGGTCAAGGTCAGAAGCTCTCACATTCTGTGACTCTGGAATCACCATGAAATTCAACATCAACCCAAAGCATCAGTTAACTCCGATGTACTATAAATTCCTTTTTTTTTTTTAAGATTTTATTTATTTATTTGAGAGAGAGAGAGCACATGAGAGGAGGGAGGGTCAGAGGGAGAAGCAGACTCCCTGCTGAGCAGGGAGCCCAATGCGGGACTTGATCCAGGGACTCCAGGATCATGACCTGAGCAGAAGGCAGTCGTCTAACCAACTGAGCCACCCAGGCGCCCCTACCATAAATTCCTTTTGACTTAACATTCTCATAGGAAAATTGCAAGACTTCAGTTGACTCTTGTAGCACAGGGTGAGAAAACCTTCTTCACGTATTATTTTTGAAAAGCAATTTGGGATTTTAATGTCCGAATATGCATTAGTAGAAGAGGGTAGCTTTTAAAGCCATTGTTTTCTCAGGTATCTTTAGTAGCATTGAAATTGCTCCACCTGACACGTTCTCAAGGTCCTGCCGCATTTGCCAGTGTTTAGCTAGGTCTTTTTATTCTAAAGACAAGGTCCCTGGGTTCCACATCCACTGTTTCTCTGTAAGGAAGAGAAGTCTGCTCAAAAAGTATTAGTTATCTAAAACTTTCTAACATCTTGTTACAGAAAGCAAAACTTAATAGTGAATTAGTCTAGCGTTAGGAGATAGAATTCCCTATATGTTCAAAATGAGTTAAAAACATTAAAATCTTAAAATTAAAGTTTTATGGTATAAAAATAAATAACTATTTTATAAATCCATATAACACTATTACAGGGCTTGTGACTACATTTATCCAAGACCATCTGCCCCAAAGGATGCACTAAGGGATACAGGTATGTCTGTTATTTGGGAAAAGGATTTTCTGGACAAAAATTATCTTTGCTGTTTGATACCTGGATAATCACATCTTAATCACCAAGAAAAGGTCATGGTATTTAGTATTCATAAGACATATTTAACAATGCACTTTTTTGTTTGTTTGTTTTTGCAGAATACCTGGAAGAGAGTGTTCTCAACCATATTTTAGAAAATGGGAGCCAAAGAAAAAAGATATAAATCACATATACTCAGAAAACAGAATAGCATAATGTAGATAATGTGGTATGGACCAAATTCTCCTGACCATAAAACTCACCTAGGGACTTTCTAAAAATATAGATTCCTGAGAGAATATGGCAAATTGCACTTTAAATCAATGCTCCAGGCAAGTTTGCAGGTGGAAAGATGAACTTGGGGTTTGAAGGCAGGTTAACCAGGGTCTCAGTCGTGGCTCTGCCACTTTAGCTATGCGAACTTAGGCAAGTTTCTTCAATTCTTGGAGCTAACAATAGTTCCTATTTAATAGGGTTGTTGTGGGGTGCCTGGGTGGCTCAGTCTGTTAGGCATCTGACTCTTGATTTCAGCGGAGGTCGTGATCAGGACATGGAGCCCCACATTGGGCTCTGCACTGAGCGTAGATCCTGCTTGGGATCCTCTCTCTCCTCTCCCTCTGCTCCCCGCCGGCCCCCGCTTGCACGCACACGTACGCACACTCTCTCTAAAATAATAATAATAATAAGGTTGTTGTGAGGATAAAATGGATACACAGCTTTTAGCAATAGTGTCTGGCAAATGTTATATGCTACATAAATGTTATTAATGTTATAATATTAAGATAGACGTGTTTTTTTCTTCTTCTCAATCTGGAAACTTAATTTACCTATTTGACGTTTTTCCTAGGAATCTCTACTCCCACCCCTAGCCTCTCGCCTCCTGTCCAATATGCTTTTACATTGTTATAATTGGTCATATTGCATCTGCAATGCATATGTTAAAATTAAAATTTTCAGGAGAAGCATTTGGTATTAAATAGTCATGTTCATAACACCTGTAAGGATCTTTCCGTTATTGCTTATCCTTAGCCTTCTACATCCCCTGGAACTTTATAGAGACATTATATAGCCTTCGTTAGCATGACTGGGAGGAAATGGAAAGAGCCGGGGCCTCCACAGCGTGAAATGTGCCCACAGATACGTGCACTGGCAAAACCCCAGGCGCCACTTATGAAATGCTGCCTCCCTTCAGGGATCTTGTTTTCCTTCCTAAGAACGTCTGAAGCAATGTGAAGCTTATGGTGAAAGAAACTGGTAAAGAACCCGTGGGTAGTTTGTATTCTAACTTAATCAGTCTCTGTGTCCTTCTATGACTGTGTTTCTCTAACTTGACTGTTCCTTACAATACTTGGGCGGCTTTTAAAAATCCTGAGGCCCACACCAAAGATTCAATCAGAATCTACAGGAGCGTTTCAATTTCCCCTAGTAATTCCAACGGGTAGACAGAAGTTGATGTTCTGGGACAAAGCTCTGCTGGGTGTGCTGTCTCCCAGGGCTCGAGCTCTCACTGGATTCTAGTAACACTACCTTCTCCCTCCTGGTTGGGCCAAGGGGGGGGGTGGTTTACAGCCTCCACAAGCTGTTAGGCTCTGAGTGACTCCCCTTCTGGCGTCCTTTTCCTCAACCCTGCCTACACGTATTTACCCCTCTAGACAAATTTTCTTTAAACCATGTGGGTAAATTATACTTCCTCCCACCACCCTTTGTTAAGCTCTTTTGTCCTTTGTCTCCTAAGAGAATGGAAAGAGTGACTTGGTGAACTGATAAGCAAGAGATAAGCAAATAAGCTCAAAACAAAACAAAACAATATATCTACATTGGGGCCATAGTTAGAGATGGAGACCATCTAATCCAGCCTTCAGATATCCAAAAGAGGAGCCCGAGGAAAGACTAAAAAAAAAAAAAAAAGCCAAGATACATTCACTGTGGAGGGTGGTAGAGTGGATGTTGTGGCTTGCAAGTTAACCAGGGGCTGTAAATTCATCGCTGGCACTAGTCACAACAGCGGTTTAGGCCATGTGGTCACAGCCCTGGAAAAGAGCATCTCAGCGGGGACCCCCACCTGCATTCCGCTGCCCTCTTTTCATGTGAAACGATTGCTTACCTTCCCATTGTATCCTGCTGCTTTGAGAAGACTTGCTGAAAAGCATCAAAGGGGCCAGTGAGAACTGGAGGGCAGAAGCACAAGTTGCAATTAGGCAAACAAAGCCACAGAGCGGTACCAGATCACAGAGAGCAGGATTCCAACAGGGAAACACTGATGGAGGGCTGCACTGCTTTCTGCACTCAGGCCCAGAAAAAGTTCTCTCTCACCATGCTTTTTGCCAATCCTCCCACCTTGCTCCACAAAAAAAAAAAAAAAAAAAAAAAGAGATGAGGAGGGGTGCCTGAGTGGCTCAGTCGTTAAGCAGCTGCCTCTGGCTCAGGTCATGATCCCAGGGTCCTGGGATCGAGCCCCACATTGGGCTCCCTGTTCCACGGGAAGCCTGCTTCTCCCTCTCCCACTCCCCCTGCTTGTGTTCCCTCTCTCGCTGCGTCTCTCTCTGTCAAATAAATAAATAAAATCTTAAAAAAAGAGAGAGAGAGATAAGGAGTGAAGATAAGGATAGAATTATTCCAGGGACTATGTGGCTTATTAAAAAAAAAAAAAAAAAAAAAAAGCCCTGATGTTGTCTCTTGCATGAATTTCCTCCTAGAAGTTAAAAGCACTTATGACGCCAGGTCCTGCATTTCATAAGGATTCAAGAGATGTCCTTTTCAATTTATCTGAGGGCATGTTCAGAAATGGACCAGTAATCTGTACAATTTAGGAGGGAATCAGCCAATATATTAGATTTTTTTAGGGTTCGATCACATGTTCTCCCTACTGCAATGTTTTCAGGAACCTTATATAGCTTTAACTTTTACTCTTCAACAATCTGAAAATTATACTTATTGTGCATTTATGCAACATACATTTTAGTATATGGTCTGTAGAACTATCGCTCTGGGTTTGCCTCTGGCCTGCTGGCTGACATTGGATAAGCCGTTCTCCTTATCTATAAAATGAGGATGCTGGAGAGTCACCTCTAAAGACTACTTTCTTAATTTAACATTCTACCAATTCTTTTTTTCCTATTTAGTACTTTAGAAAACTGAGAATGACTTTTATTGTAAACCTCAGACTGTCCTTAAGGTGTAATGTAGATCAGTGCAATAGATAATATTTAGAGAGCTAACAAATAAGTAAGTAGAGATGATGAATGGGAAAAATAGGAGACACTGGCATTTTCCAAATGGTATTATAAATGAAAGAAAAATTGTAGGCCATGAAAAAAAAAATCAACATCAGAAATGAAACTGCCCAAGATTTAGAAAAGAAGAATCTCTCAGAAAATTGCCACTCCAATGGGTTAATAGTTGCCCTAAAAGATAAAATTAATTCAAGTATTTACTGCATTCATCTTCTGCAATGTTCACTCAGATGAATATTCCATAATTTGGATCCAGATTACATTTTTCTTCTTCTTCTTTTTTTTTTTTTTTATTTTACTACCACAGAGTATTGAAACTTTTGCATCATCTCAAGGTCCTCCTCCAAGGTGGTAGTCAGGGAAAATTCTGAATTTCCCAAGAAATTCTGCTGGTCAAGGCCAGTAGGTCACAGTCACCTTGGTCCTTGGTCAGAACCTCACTCAGATACCTGCTCTCGATTAACCACGTTTCCCAGCTGTACCCTTTGGGCACACTTATTACCTTGTTGCATGTGCCAAATCTCTAAGTAACACGTAAAAGTAATAAAAATGTATCACTTGACTCTCTTTCTAACAAATGCCCTCCAAGCGAGGCTATTATATAAAACATTTCCCTATTGACTAAATAATTGCACAGAAGTACTGATTGTTACTTATTAATATTTAAATTTTATTGACCTTATGTGAAAATTCCTTGAAATTAGTATTTAATTGTCTAACCCCTTCTTTCTCTCTAAATCAAAATTTTCACTTCACACATTAATTACCTATTAACGTTGGCTTTTAATTCAGAGTTTTCTAAATGAGGACTATTTATAACTTCTGGTATTATATCTGAGCATGTGTGTGCTAAGGCAGTATTCCATTGCCACACCTCAGTACATATTCCAGTATAGAAATTTCCTGATACATTGCCAAAAACAAACAAACAAACAAAAACATGCTTTAGGAGTTGATCGGCACCAGTGTTGGGTTGCTTTAAAATGAAGAACATATCCCTGTATATATCAATCCAATTCCAACAGGCAACTATGGAGCTTCACCCTGCTCAGCTCTGTTAGATGAGCCTGTGAGCGCCAGAAGGAGCTTTCTGGGAGGCTTCATGAGGGCCAGGGGATATAAATATGTGCATTTTAGTCAAGAGACTGAATGTGCAGAATTTGGAATCAGGAATGAAACTAGCCTCTGTGGAGGACAGTGAGGTAATCAGCCTTGCAGAATAAAGACACAGACCTATTACTGGTGAGGAAAATGTCAGAACGAGCATAGATGCTCACCTGAATGAACCTTAAGAGAAGTGATGAGATCTGGAGAACATACTCTGCAGGAGAAATCTGTCTACATTTTGTTCATGCCAGACCAGAGGGTAAGACTCTGAAATAAATATTTTATTAACTGGCTTTACAGGGAAAACTAAGCTGAGATAAAGGAAATGATATAAAAACACACCACAGTTGAGAGATGATGTTATTTAAATATCATTATCAGTACAATTATGGTGGGGATGGTGGTGGCAACTGTCCCAAGTCAGTTGTCTTTATTTTACTGTCTGGGACCTTGTACTTCAAGCGAGTTCCTCAGACAACAACCTGGACATCACTAGAAGCTTTTTAGATGCAGAGTCTAGGCTTTGCCCCAGACCTACTGAATCAGAACCTGTATTTTCACAAAATCACTGGGTTATTCATGTCCACATTAAAGGTTGAGAAGCACTGGTTTAATGGAGCCAGAAATCAAATTTGGGAAAATAGCCTGTCAATCTAAATTGCTATTTAACAAGTGGAGTGCCTAGTTTTTCGCACTTTCATTTTATGATTTTAATAAAAGAGAAAGATATAAAACAACCCAATTTTTACTGTAGGTACAAATTCAACAGGACATGTTTTGTTTATTGAGAATTCTACCTAATAGTATAGACAGCTTTTACAACTGTGTTTCCCTCCTCCTCCCTCTTTTTCTGAATGCTGGCCTCTGTTTTACTAAACCTTTACCCAAGTCAAGTATAGGTATATCTTACAACGTCTAGACTTTCTGCCAAATCTTACCACATCAAATCAGATAATTAAGCTCTATTGAATCTTGTGCATATTTGTTTTAATTAAATTCTATTTAACTGCCACCAGACAGCCTTACTAGGGAAAAATCTAAATTAAATTTGATCAAAGGCAACTTGATTAGGTTGCTGGATTTGTGTATATAGAGGGGGTAAGGGGCATTGAAAAGGAGGGAAGCCTAAGCACCCCTAATGAAACTAAGTATGTTTAATGCAGTAAAACAGATTTTGGTAAATTTAACACAAAACCATATAAGGTACAATGAGATCTTTATACCTATTATGAAATCTTTCTTAAATAACAAATTTCATTTTAAGGCTTAGAAATAACATTTTAAAATGTTAAAGATGCACTGTACAAGGCTCTTACTTGGACATACTATATTTTTTTTATTTATATAGGCTCTGTCAAGATTACTTAATATTTTAGATGACCACAGCTAATCTAGTCAGCAGACTAGAAAGGACATACCATAAAAGATAACATCTTAAAAAATGTTTTCATGTTCTTACATAGGAAATTAGTCTCCTTTCAAACTAACAAGGATAAATCAAAGCTTGTAAGAGATACAAAGATATTAACATGATAGTCTTACAATAAGCCACTGTATGCCACTCAAATCAAGAGATAAGATTTGAGTTATACCTTACTTAGAAATCTCATTAAGATCAATAAAAATCTGAATTCTTCCTCAACGGACTCATTGCATCAAGTACGAAGGGTTATAGTGTTCCATTGGACAACTGAATATAATGCTGTTTGGAAAGATTCAGTGAAAATTATGATGCTATTAGATCCAAGATGAATTTACCATGAAACAATGGAGCTTAAGCTTTGAGAGCCTCATTTGCACAGCCCCCATTAAGGCCTTGGATGGGGTCTTAGCAATGTCTTCACATGATCATATATATATATATATATTTTTAATTAGCAAAAATAAGAAACAGTGATGGTAAGAAGGTAGATAATAAGGATAGTCAGTTTCAAAGGTGTTTAAGATTAGTCCCTGCACAAGACAATTAGATACACCGTAAAATCTTGCAGCTATCTATAAAAGAGGCCTGAAGAAGTTTTCCCAAGTTTGACCACAGTTCTAACAATGTACATGATATTATCAGTGAAGAGTTAAAATGGAGGAGAGCTTTTCTCAACTATTAATATTTTTTTTAAATTCCATCAACTTAGAATGAATTTAAATACCAATTTCATACTGATTTTTATATTTGTAAGGTTTCTTTCTCTCAAAGAGGCCTTACCCCTGATGTTGTGTAAGTTTCAGTCCCCACAAATCCTGGATTTATCCCTGCATTAGATACAGATGTTTCCTGTTGAGTAACAAACTTAAGTTTTTGAAATAACCTTTGTAGTAGAAAATATAATCTATTTCATCTCCATTGTATCAAGAGAGAGTATCAGCCAAAATTGTGGCTTAATAATTAAACTTAAGATGTTTTAAAATAAAGATAGGTAGTCAATCCAGCCACACATAGTAAGACATTCCATTGTTTAAATCCAGGTCTACCAATATTCAGTAAGTCATAGATTAAGGGCAACAATGCAATGATATTATATAGCACAGACTATATAATTAACAAGGCTCCCAGATCCACATTTTTTTTTTATAAACCAAATTCAAGAATTGGTATTCAGTAGCAACCCATTATTGCCTTTCTCACAGCAATTTCTTATTTTTCTAATTATGGAAGAGGCTGTTCTTTTTATGTAAAGGGTAATCCTACTTATCAGACCACAGCTTTCTCCTAGTGAAGACAGATTTCCTGAAAAGCCATCTACATTCTCTGATTGGTGCCTCTCTGCACTCAAAGACAAAAGTCAGGGTGATGATGAGGGTTAAAATGTCCTTCTGGGGTCATGGAGTAGATTAAAACCAAATGCCCTGCAGAAGTATTAAGCCCCTAATTCTGACCTCATTACTACAGAATTCCAACCAAATGAATAAACTGCTCACCTGGCACAAGAAACACAACTGAAATACACTCTGAGGGCTAAGTAAGTTGTAGTTATGCTTAATGGTTCCTTTTACATTCTTCTCATTACTTATTAAGTCCTTATCATTTCTCACACTTCTATCACACACACACACACACACACACACACACACACACACACACACACACAAGATCATTTGTCTACCTTGCTCCTTAGAGATGTCTAATAAGATGTTAAAGCACATACTTGGCCACCACCACAGTGCTTCCAAAAACTCACTTCTCAGATGCTCTCCTCATGCAAGCCATGGAGATTCCATGAATAGACCATGCTCATTTCTGAAGGCATTTAGTGATTAGAAGAAGAAGAAAGAGAGGAAGGAAGGAAGGAAGGAAGAGGGAAAGGAAAGGAAAGGAAAGGAAAGGAAAGGAAAGGAAAGGAAAGGAAAGGAAAGGAAAGGAAAGGAAAGGAAAGGAAAGGAAAGAGAAGAAAAAAGAAAAGAGAAGAAAAGAAAAAAGAAAAGAATTATTGCTGGAAAACTGAAACCAAAAGGTGACCTAAGACACGGGTCACAACAACATATAATTACTTGCCTCTCCATTTCTCTTTATTGCTTTCCTTCATGCTTCCCCACCTCCTTGCTCTGACTCTCTATACAGCTCTGTCTTTGGTCTCCAAACTCCACCCTATTTTTAAAATGTCTATCAAAAATCACAATTTAGACAGGCAGATGGTTCCCACTGAGCCAGAAAAGCACTTCCAGTCAACTAGGCCACAACGTGAAAGGCACCTAAGCACCCAGTTCTTCTCCACCCAAGAATTTCTTCACTAACAAAAGCCAGTTTTATCTGCCCTCTCCAACCCCATTTCCTCTGGCCAAATTCAGGCCATCATTTCTTACCCCGAACTGTTGCTTTATATCCCAAACTGGTCTCTCTGCCCAACCTACACACACACACACACACACACACACACACACACACACACACACACACAAAAAAAAAACCCTTAGTCAGGATAATCTCTGTAAAAGACTAAAAAGTCAAGTTCCTTCCTTCTTAAAACACTATGGTAACTCCCCATGATCCATTGAATAAAACCCAGGAATCCCGACATGACATGTCCTTCCATGACTAGGCCCTTGCTCCCTTTCCAGCCACATTTCACCATTCATAGTACTCTCACATTAGTCTTATCCTCATATGGTTAAAATCACACTTGCTGGTTCATACTTGTAAGTCTTTTCTTAAGTTTTTTCACAGCTGCCTAGATAATTCATACCCATCTTCCAAGACTCAATCCAACTGTCACCTTTTCCAAAAGCCTCTGAGACGCTCCAAGTTGGATTAGGTACCTGTCATCTGTACTCTCATAACCCATCAACCACTCCTCTGCTGTACCAACATTCATCAATTTATAATGAAATGCTATTTAAGTTTCTTGCTTCCCCAAAGAGATCGTGTTTCTTAAAAGCTGGGACCTCTTTTAACTATACTGTAGACCTTGAGCCAAAGCAAGACCTCGCACAGAATACTTAGGGGTAAGTTTGTTGAATTGAACAGAATAGAATTAAACTTGGCCTGGGGCACCTGGGTGGCTCAGTAGTTAAGTGTCTGCCTTCAGTTTAGGTTGTGATCCCAGGGTGCTGGGATCGAGCCCAGCATCAGGCTCCCTGCTCGCCAGGAAGCCTGCTTCTCCCTCTCCCACTCCCCCTGCTTGTGTTCCTGCTCTTGCTGTCTCTCTCTGTGTCAAATAAATAAAATGCTTAAAAAAAAAAAAAAAGAATTAAACATGGCCCATGTAAGGTCATGGGTGGCTTCCTAATCTAGGGCATTATAAATGCTAAGCAATGAAATAAAATTTCTGCAAAAAATTTGTCTCCAGGTGGACATATGATTTCTCATCAGTTCCCTAGTGTTATGCCCCAATCAGGCTGACACATGGGGTTTCAGGGGTTCTGTGACATGGTACTGCAATGTGACCTCAAGCTGGCATCCACAGAATGTGATGCCTGCCACAGAGCCATGTCAGGGCACGCTCCCATATCAAATGTTACCACAGGTTCTCCAAGATGAGGATGCTACTTGGGCATAAAAATGTACAAAGTCGACAAAGCCACATGGCCTCCTTCCATCCCTTATCAAATTTCTTGGAAGAGTATCTACTTTCATGTCTCTGTTCCCACCTTTTACTCCCTCCTGTACACAATGTGATTTTTTTGTCCCCTGCTCTATGCCTCAGCCCTACTCAGTTGTTCTTTCTACAGTTACCACTGAGCCCAAAATCAAAGTGGCTACTGGGGTCTTTTTAGTTCCCACATATCTGTTTCTCTCTGAAGCTGACTACATACTTTATTTATGCTTACCTGATAACACTTACCACAGTTTACCTTTTAACTTTGTCATCTTTGTACCTGTGACCCTCAAGCCATCTTAATTAAGGACAATTATTTTTTTAACATTCATCTTAGTACCCTATAACTCCTAGTACAACATTATTTTTCACATGTGAACCATGAACAAATGTCTGTTGACACAAATTAACCCTAGAACAATTTATCCAAAGATATAATTTTGTCCCTCTGTGGAAACAATCTCCCAGAACTCTCAACTTTAATCTGTAAATGGGATGAGGGGAGATTAAACAGAATTTGGTAAAATTCCCTTACATTGTTGAAACTATCCTTATATTCCATGGTAATTATTCTATGTTGGGGACCTGAGTTCATTAGCAACTCAAGTAATCACATCTCTCCAGGGGCTAAAAACTCAAGAGAAAGGTAAAACCCTTATTTGGTGCCCAACCTCCAGTTTAGGTGGCTCTCCAGGGAGAACGAAATCAAAATGTCCAAGAAGTTCCAAAACTAAAAAAGTTACCTGCATAGTCTTAAATTTCATTAAAAAAAAAAAAAGCCATTCTTTTTAACTCTTTCTCTGAATGACAACTTAGTTCTTCATGCATTTCTGTTGCTCTCATAGATATGGTCACGGTCACTTCACTCCTTTTCCTATCAGAAGGCTTTTTTTTTTTTTTTTTTAATTAATGTGAGACCTCATTTTCCAATAGCATAAGGCACTGCATGTCATAACACAGTCCTTCACTCAAGGTTCAGATATCATTGCTATTGTGAAAAATGTTAGAAATTGCAAAATTTGGGCTAAACTCTTTTCCTCTCCCTTACTATTCTTCCCTTTCTAAAACATTATTATCTTTCTATGAATAATCTTTGCTTTATCATCTCTCTTCCTATGTTGCGGTCCCTTACATAGTAACACCTTCACATTTTAATACCTACCAGTCCAATGTCTCCCATTCTAAGATACCTCTATGTGTATATAGACCTAATTCTAACTAAGACACACTGTGCTGTATGTAGTAATCTCTTCAGTATTTTAAATTACTTAGAGATTCTAGATACATATAAGACCAAACTTTTCTAAAACCCACCCATCAGCCTGAGCGGTCCTGGATTAACTCATCTCTCCTTCATCAGGAAGGGGACTAATTAGCTCCTAAAATGGCATTAGGGTGCAGATTAGATACTCTAGTTACATCGCTGATACAACAGTGGCAAACAAAACTTAAATATTTAATGTTGGCTGCATGCTGAATCTTTCTCACCTAGAGGAAGTCTATTTGTATACTCTTCCCCTTAAGTGAAACTCATGAAGTTCTAAAATTCTCTGAGAGTGAATGGGTAAATTGACCCTGTGCCAGCCCAACTGATTTGCATATTACCATTCCAAACTCCATTTGCATATCTTCAGGAACATTCCTTAGAATGTTTCATATTTTATTAGGCTGGGATTTAGAATTGTCATTGAGCTTTAAGTCATCTACATAATAGAGGCATGAGATGTCCATCTTCCCAACTTTGGGCTCCTTTGTTTTCTCCCATAACGAACTGCAAATAGAATTGCAATGTCCTACATGACTACAAATGCTCTGCACTTTTAAACTATGGCTCTCCTTCTTATATCTTTTTGACCATATGTTAGTGATATTTCATTCAGTCATTGTGATCTGTAAGAAATCTAAATTTTGAGAATACAACATAGAAGCACACCTAATTATTGGTAGATTTGGAGTTAGGGTTTTGAAGTGATAGGTCACTTCACTTCAGGTGATTGGACACTTCAGGAGTAAGAAAAGTAGGTCCTTTGATTTTCTTGCATCAGATACACTATGATGAAACATAAATGCCAGAATGGAGGCCAGTAGCCTATTTTTATTGGCACCGGGACTTCTAGCTGCTGCCATCTCCTCTTGCTTTCAGATGAGAGTTACTATCTGTCAAGAGAGAACTTGAGCAAGCACATCAAATAATGCCTGGTGGGCCTACACTTTGCTCCCCACTGCTGCAAGACAGCCCCAGCATGCCAGAGTTAGAGTTGCAACATCAACACATCTTCAATTTGAGGATGCCAATTTATTCATTAGAAAATATTCTCATACTCATGTGGCAAAACAATGGTGAGTTCAGGAGAAATACCTGAATACAGTTGGAAGAATGAAATGTAGATGACAAGAATGATTAGCTGGTAAGGAATAGTCAGGAAGAGGCTGAATCCAGGTAAAAAGGGGATTAGGAAAAGTAAAGAGAATATTGTAGTTTATTTATCAACTCAAAAATGCCAATATCATCACATCTTCACATCTCTGTAATCAGAGGCTAAAGATAGGTTGGGATCTCGCAGATCTGCCCAAGTGGTCAGACAGATCACCTAACTTTGGAGCAGAGGGCTGACAAGGCCCAAATTGACAGGTGTGTTTATTTCACTTGCTAACTCTGGTCAACAGGTAGGGGCTGCCTGGATCACAGTGTCGAGAATTATGAGGCTGTGTCTTAGTATATAGAATGCTGGTTTTGTGAAGAAAAAGACTGTAACTGATGAAACTGATGATGTCTACCTGAGAAGGAGGGGTATCTATAGGATTACCATGAATTTGCCATCCTTGGTTCAGGCTGTCATAATTAAATTGTTCAACTTCAGGTGGATAATTCTCCCCAGAGTAAAGAGTTTGATTTGCCTTCAGTCTGAAACTCTGGCTATATAATCTACTCATAGAATTAAAAAAAAAAAAAAAAAAAAAAAAACTCATTATTTTAAAAAGGGGATTTTCAATTTACCAAGAAATGCTACTCTAAAGATAAAGGAACAACTTTTTCTCCCGCTACACTCTCTCCATTGTATGAACTCAGAAGATGCCTCAAGGAGATCTAAGAGGAGGAAAATGCTAGTAACTGCCATAGGGTAACTAGGGAGAAAGATAAAGCTTTATAAATAGGCTACCTTATCCAAGATTATATGTAAGTGTACTTATGAGTGTATGTGTGTAAATTCTTCATTCAAGCCCTAGAAAGTCCATTAAGTGGAATAAAAACAAAAGAGTTGAATAACAAACCATAAAGGAGCATTGTTTTAACAACCTTAGTAGCCTTATTAAAATATCCATCAATTTTAATTTCACTGCAGTTAGAGAAGGCAAAAGCTCTGGTCTCCTGTGTGCCTAGTGGGATGAAAGTATACCCCTCAACAGTAATTATCAAATCATTTGTTTAAATACCAGTTCTCCAAATTCAGCTCCCCATCTTCTTCTTGCATAAGAATAATGTTCCCTGAGAATAGAATTTAGTGATATATGCTTCTAAGAGAGCCATGGACACCCTGGAGCTCATTAATCCTGCAACCTTCTGTGAGCTGCTGGCCTGAAATGGTTGGAGGTCACTTTAAACTGGACTGAATTTCAAAGCAAAGGGCTCAGAGGTGGCCAACAGCTCATTAATTCAGAGTGTAATTTAGTGACAGAAGAATTTTTTTTAAATGCACAATCTAAAATTATTTAAATTCACATTATAATTATAAGCAAAGACTATGCACTTCAAATTTGAAATCTGGATATGTAATCTACCGATAAAACTAATGAACAAAAATTTTAAAAAAGAGGGGACTGTCATCTTACCAAGAAATGCTAATCAACCTGCTTTTTGAAGTGTTCCTCATTTGCATCACAAGCATTATTATGAAAATTCAACATTATGCTTCTGTGTATTGCATTGTACTGCTCTGCTGAACATCAAAAAAAAAAAAAAGAAAGAAAGAAAGAAAAGGCAACACTTCCTCAAAGTGAATAAAAATGGAATAAAAAATCATGATCAAAGATAACTTTAATTCCTTGTTAATTTTACCTTAATTCCACTCCGGGGATAAGAAGTCTTCCTCATAAGTTTTCTTTCCTATAACAAATTCTCCAGCAAGCTTATGGTCCTAAATATATTCCCAAATGGAATGCATGCATAAATAAACATCAGTCAAATTTGCATAGCCTCTACCATAAATATGGCAGCACGTTTATAAACTCATTAGAGTTCACTGTGAGAAAAACTCATTACACTCCCATTAGAACATGGGAATTAACTTTTTAAAATTAATGTTACAGAAGTAGTTTTACTCTTTTTTAAAAGTAACCAATAACAATGAAAAGATTCACTGGTGCTTTGGGTTTTCTTCCTTTGTCTAAAGATTAAAAAAATAATTATTTCTTTCGGCAATGTTCATGTTGAAAAATTACAAATAGATATTATCTGAAGCATCTGTGGTTATAAAACCAGTTTATTTTCTATAAATTTTAAAGCATTATTTTCCTGAAAATTGAGATAAGAAATTCAAACATGGAAAACTCTAATTATTATTATTAGTTATTTTAGTTGAAGGATATGCCAAATAGTACCAAACACATCTTATAACTGAAACTAAATTTAATTAAAAATTTAAGTGCTGAAAATTCACATGTTGAAAAATAATGTGTAATTTTTTTCAAGAAAGTGTAAATTCTACCTCATATAATAAAATATGTATTTTTTAAATGTTTACATTTTTAAGGCCTTTTATTCCTTTCATTGATTTTCTCTACTAAATATTCATATATTTGTAAGGAGAAGTCTAATGACATTATGTTATATTTTGACTACATCAAAAATATTCTCAGGGGCTCCTGGGCAGCACATTCGGTTAAGTGGCCAACTCTGGGTTTAGGCTCAGGTCCTGATCTCAGGGTTGTGAGATGGAGCCTGGCTGGCTCTGCACTCAGGAAGAAGTCTGCTTAAGACTCTCCTTCTCCTGGGCACCTGGGTGGCTCAGTTGGTTGGGTATCTGCCTTCGGCTCAAGTCATGATCCCGGCATCCAGGATCAAGTCCTGCACTGGGCTCCCTGCTTGGTGCGGAGTCTGCTTTTCCCTCTGACCCTACCCCCTTTTGTGTTCTCATTCTCTCTCTCTCTCTCTCTCTCAAATAAGTAAATAAAATCTTAAAAAAAAAAAAAGACTCTCCTTCTCCCTCTGCCCCTCATCAGCTCCACCCCCCCAATAAATAAATAAATAAATAAATAAATA
Source organism: Eumetopias jubatus (assembly GCF_037043125.1). NCBI lineage: Eukaryota > Metazoa > Chordata > Mammalia > Carnivora > Otariidae > Eumetopias > Eumetopias jubatus. The sequence continues at coordinate 100,356,569 of NW_028274815.1, forward strand.
AATAAATAAATAAATCTTTTACAAAATATGCTGTGGCACTTCCCAGATGAAATAAGTATTGGCCATAGAATGCTTACATGAATTTAAAAAAAAAAAAAAAAAAAAAGGCTCTCATGCTCCAAGTATGAGAGCAAGTTTAGACTGAGAAAAAGAAAAAATTACTCCAGTGATAACCACTGCTGGGAAATTCTCAGGTTCTTGGTCAGTTACTTGGTGCCAAGTGTCTCCATTATAATTATTCCTGAAAAAAAGTCCATTTGGAGGGCAGGAGCCTCTTTAACAGCCAAAGTTAAACACATCTTACCAATCGTGACTCATTTCTATAGCAAACCTTTATAACTTCTCTGACAGATCAAATTAAATTCTGCTTGGGGAAGGTATGGGACACTCCTCTTGGTTGAAGCAATGCTATACTTTTTATTCCTGCTGAGTAAATAGCCTCAAGTCAAACTACTTGCCCTGACTAATGATCAAACATATCCAGGAATTCTGTACAAGAAATGCATTCTTCCCTCCTTTGAAGTGCATTGCTGGGAGAGTAATTGGGTTTGCTGGAGATTTTTCCTTAGAACTGCAAAAGAAATTTCTTGGCTAAGCATATAATCAAGCTACATATTTTCTTTCTTTATTAAATATCGTCTTGTAAGAGGGTGGGCACTGAATAAACATGTGCTTCAAAGGAGTGTCAGAATGATGCACTACTATCTCTTTGCTGACTGAGGAATTCTCAGCAGTGTTAGGTTAAAAAATTCCATGAGAAGAATACATCATTGTGAAAGATTTCCTTCAGTCGTGTAATCCCCTCTAGAAATATAATTGTGCCTCTCATATATTAATATTATAACTAGGCAATCAGGAATATAAAAGAAGAACATGACATAGAACCTGCCTCAAAGAACTTACAAACTAGCAGATTAGATATTATAAAAATATATTCTTTGAAAACTATACAAAAATAACCATAAAGTCAGGATATTATAAGGCTATAACAAGAATGCCACAAAATAAATGCCACTGGGCATCTGATTAGAAAGAAAGAGGTTACTTTTGGTGAGGGTGATTAATAGAAGCTGTTTGATGATCAGCACCATTATGTGAGCTAGATATGCAAAGATGGATATAGGATTTCAAAAGGTAGGTTGTGACTGGGGAAGCATTTTAGCCTCAGACCACAGCAAGAACACCATTTTTAGCTCCTAATGCAAGAACAACTCATAAGCAATGTAAATGAACCATGAAATAGAAAGCCAGGGAAGTCTCAGAGTTACTACTGAGATCTCTATGATGGAGGAAGTGTAAGAGAGGTAAAGTGAATGGATGGGGGCAGGAAAACTTGGTGATGGTGGCCGTGGTGGCCATGGCGGTGCCTGAGTTTTGAAAACTACCTACAGGCTGAAAGAATCTCAACATAGTGTTATAGGTTAAGACTGCAAGGGAGACAATGACAGAATGAAAGAGGACCTGTCCAGACAAGAACGTGGATAAAGAATACAGTAAAACAGTAAAGGAGTTAACAAGAATAAGCAAGTAAGAGCCACTCCAGGCCAAATATAAGAAATAGGTTGGTAAGACCTTTGAAATATGTCCAAGAGTACAAGAGTAGTCAGAAAGGAGAAAAGTAAAAAATGACTCCACAATATATACCAACTGCTTTTGTGTGAAGAGAATGGTAAGCAAATCTAAACTCTTGTAGCAGATTTAGAGAATGTCTTTAGGTTAGTTCTGTATCTGCCAACAGAACAGATTTAATTTACCTGCCTTGCCAACCTTGTGGAAAAAGAAAGATGAAAGAAGGAAGTCACATCAATGATCTACAATTTGTGTGTGTGTGTGTGTGTGTGTGTTTGTGTCTTCTTTTAATAAAACGCATTTTGAGCATACGTATATACATACATATATTAGGGTATGCACTCTCTCTCTCTCTCTCTCTCTCTCTATATATATATATATATACACACACACACACATATATACACACACCCATCAATTATATCTGTACACTTACACTACTATATTGGTAAAGTACATATGTTATAAAATATACCCAAACATATGAATTGAGGAGGATGAGAAAAATAAATTTAAAGAGAAGTTCTAATACTTCTTTCAAAGGCCATTAAGTTGGGTAATTGCTTTATCTCCTGGCCCCAATCATAATGCAAAAAGATGCAAAGAGCTTATATTTTTATATTCTGTAGGCAATAAAGAAACAAGAAAAGTTTATTAACATAAAATGAGATGATCAGATGATTGTTTTAGGAAAATTAAGTAGGGGATCAGAATTAGGGATGGTAAAAGGGGAGCTAAGACTGTAGACCAGAAGCCAGAGAGAAGGCCACATTGACAGTCATGGTATGAAATGATAAAGGCCTGGATTTAGGTGTTGATGGTACAGCTGGAGGGGGTGGGTGGTAGCGGGCAGGGAACATACTAACAGTTAAACTATACAGGAAACAACCATATAGGTGCACTCCAGTGAAGATGGGGAATGGAGCCCAACTTTGGCTGCAGACATGCCTCTTAAAGATGACTCCTGGGGTTCATCTCCTTTCATCTTCTGTTCTGATTGAATATTGGACTCCATTGCTTCTCTGAAGAGATTTCAACGTAGTATGGATGGTATTTTAAGTGATAATGCTTTCTTATATCTTAGTGAAACCACTAATCCAAAAATGAAATAATTCTAGAGATAGAAAAGATCAATTTGGAGAGCCAAAGAACTTCAAAAATGTCTCAACAATTGTAGGGTGTCATTTCCTACTTTAATTGCACACAAATATCTGTTCTGACTCTAGAAATCTATCAGAGTCCCTTGAAAGTTATTATATCTGCCTTAGTAATAAAGTATTACAAAGAATAACAGTTTACATTTTTACTTTCCTATGTGTATTAGAAACAGAGCAGAGAAGAATACCATTATAATTTTTTTCTTTTTCTTTTTCTTTTTTTTAAATAAACACAGGTCTCAATTTTGAGAAAATACCTCTAAATGTGAGTGTTTCAGTGAAATACGTAGAGCTAGTGATTACTGCCCTGGGGAGATTATATGAAAGGTACTTAAAAAAAAAAAGTCAATAAATTTCCTAGTGTCTAGGGGGAAAAAGAGACATGGTCTCTATTCTATAAAACTCCACCCAAAGGAAAAGTCTTAAAACCAACCTTGGTGTAAGTAATAACAAGATTATGGAATATTTCTTTATCACCTAGAATATGTAATTTCTTTTACGGTGCTTTACTATGTTACAAATGGCAGGTAATAAGACAAACTCAAGTCTACTTATAATTATGTCATTTTTAACTTTCATTTATAACATTGTAATGTAGTAACTGCCTTGATGAAGGATGTTAAAGCTGAAATTCAATTGAACATCAAGACACTTCTATCTGTTCACCTAAGAAAGCTGCATTACAGTGTCACTCAAATATATTATACGTGGTAATGGCAGGCTTTCCCCCTTGCTTTCCTTCTCTCTCTTTTTGTTTTTTTTTCCTGAAGATATCTACTGGAAAGGTAAATCTCAGGTGGTCTCTAATACTTTAAGCTAAGGTGTTGAAAGCTTGGAGAAAGACTTCAAAAACTCATTTTTTTTTGTCTTTTTTCACGACAGTGAATATAGTAGGATTCCCTTTGCCCCCTTACATCAGTGGAAAGTTCCTACTAAAACAAATTACAAAGAAATTAGTTCACTCACTCAATCTACATCAATAAGGGAATTTCTCAATCTAAACCTCTGATTTGTCAGAGGAAGTCTCAAAGGAATGCCTATTTAGTTTCTCTTCTTCATTATTTTATCTGAATGATAAAGTTACCCTATAGAACATTAGTAATTTAACTATAATCAAATTCTCCATTTTCACGATTGTTTCAGAATGTACAGAAATTTCAATGGAAATAATTGTTAATATTGGTTAAAGGAAAATATTTAGAAAATCAGCAGTGGAACAAACAACATTAAAAGAATATTTGTTAAGTACATTTGAAAACATTTAATGTCATTCATGGTTTTGTTTTAAAACTTACAAATGGATGTTTTGAAATAATATCACAAGATTTTATTTCATGCAGTAAAAGAAGTGAAACATCATTATGGAACATCTGATGAAGACAAATCACTTTGGCTTATTTCAAAGTGCAGTGTCATTGCATGAGCCCTGTATTCTTTAAGACATTTCCATTCTTCATTCTGAAACCTATCAGAATCATGATAAAATATTATAGGAGAACCTGTGATGAGCTTTCAGATAAGAGCAAAAAATACAGTTAAGTGAAAAAGGTTTCTTAAGCTTCCAAAATGACCTTCCTTTGAAAGAACCTGTCAACCTTTCCAGTGATGGAACATCAATGTTTTTAGGGCTGGTTTAACTCAATCTTCCTTTCTCTCTTTTAGTTTTAATGTATGTAGTCCTGGCTGATAAGAGACCTGATTACAGTCCTCCCCAGTCCCGTAGACGCAAATGAACAAGTACACCCAGAGGAAACCCGTCCAAAAAATAGCAGGGGTAAGGTTAAGATTTGATCATTTTCCCACTTCAGGAAGCTAGTTTGAAATGGAAAATTTAGGAGACATTTTATATCCCATTTATCTCAAATCATGAGCTCTATAGAAGCAGGTAGAGGCATGAGCAACAGATATCCCCAAGAAGAAAGGGGTAGGGAAGAAACATTTTCACCACTTTCACTATCCTCTTCAATCTGAGAAAACAGAGCAAAGGATGAGTGATAGTTTGGAGATCCATCAGTAGGATATTGAGAATTTCTGATAAACCCTTATTTAAATTTTAGAAAACACCTGCTTATATTTATAATCAAAATTCAGCAGTGGAAGAAAAATTCTCTTTCCTAATACCAATACATACATACATACATACATAGTTTCCTTCCTTTAAATGTGGGTTACACCAAAATACTGGCCATCTGATGACTGTCCACCAGCAGCATTTTATTTTTTTTCATTTGGATATGTATTTTTTTATTTTATCATGTTATGTTAATCACCATACATTACATCATTAGTTTTTGATGTAGTGTTCCATGATTCATTGTTTGCATATAACACCCAGGCCCTCTTTAATACCCATCACCAGGCTAACCCATTCCCCCACCCCCTCCCCTCTAGAACCCTCAGTTTGTTTCTCAGAGTCCATAGTCTCTCATGGTTCGTCTCCCCCTCCGATTTCCCCCCCTTCATTTTTCCCTTCCACCAGCAGCATTTTAAATGGCTAATGTCTCTAAGTCACTGTCAAATTTGGGGACATACTCACAGATCACTACAAGACACTAGAGCAAAAATTACTTAGGGACCAATTCTGAGCCCCATTAGGCCATGACAAACATTATTTTATGGGAAATGCAAAACCTCAAGTGACCCAATCCATATAACTTACGTGTGTGTGTCAACTGGAAAGGGGCCAACGGCCATTACAAAGATCATGTTGCTTCTTTGTCTTACATGCTGGCGTTCCAAAGGCAATGTAACTTAAGACAAAGCTGGTTTTCAAATGTCTACAAAGTACTCAGCTTAAATCAAATTTTTTCACGCTCTCTCATTCCATCAGACTTGTGTTTTAAAGTATTAGGAAACCAAAGGAGTTTAAAATCACAAAGGGAAATGCAAATCAATCTACAACAAATCACCTAACAGGTGCTCTGGAAGAGAATTTTATTGCTACTGACATTAACCATTTGCTTATCACCAAAATTATCCTCTTAATGGACAATATGTGGTTAAACCCCTCACAACTTAGAGTCACAGAGAGGGAAAAGTAGCCCAAACAACTCTTCCACTGCTTCAAGGAAAAAATGCATTGAAATGACTAACCTTTCCCAAGGTCATTAGGCCAAGAGATGGGTTCTTCTGTTTCAAGATAGCTTTCCTCCTGACCCACCATATGGTTTCTATTACTGCCAGACCATGACCACAAAGACATTTCAAATCCCTGTGAAAAATGTGATTCTATGTCTCCTGCTCAGTTTTATGTCATAGAGGACAGTTGAAGTTCTGGTGGATGGGGGGCGGGGGGGGAGCGTGGCAGTAGGGATTTAATCCTTGCCATCCCTTTATATGATATGACTAGGTTTGTAATAGAAACCTTCTCACTTCTGGTTTCTCTCTTTTATCTTATAAACCACTAATACTCGCAAGGGACAGTGAACACACTTCACTGTATCATGTTTAAGCTCTCCAAAGATGTGAAACAGCTTTATTAAGGGTGACAGCCATTCACTAATCTGCTTTTCAAAACTTGTTTTTTTTAAAAAGGGAGATAAAAGTAAATTTATACTATTTAATCTCCATTAACACAGCAAACAGTATTGTGTCTATGATGATTAAATGTTTATGAAATTATTTTGAACAGATATTTACTTGTAGGTATTACAGTTGCCTCAGAATACTAATAATGAGGACAAGAATTAGTCAACTAATACAAGATATTCCACAAGGCACCTTTAATCCATTCAGATTAGTTAGACTTTCAATATGAACGTAATAATGTTCTGCCTTATTACATTTCACAAATGACGTTTTCTCAGTTTTTAATATAACATAAAATGTAGAATCATTGTCTGGTCTTGTAAAAGAATTTTATACAATTAATTATGAGTTTCTAGCATATCCTAATTTTATAGTAGCTGATTTACAACATCTCTCTAGGCACAGAATTTAATGGTTCCTGACGAAAGAGATGGGCAAAAGATTATGCACACACAGAAATATTTTCACAAATAGAAGCAAATAATCCAACTAAGCCATTTGCTTTACAGTGAAATCCTACCAAGTAGAAAAGAAAGCTTTGAGAAATATTCCCAATTTTATTTTTTTTAACTTATTTTTGTCCATACTATGGAATTAGCACTTCTTCAGTCTGTCCTCATTCATTTGTTTTGGCTGTGCCTGACGGTCTATTTTTCCTTCAGTGGGCATTCCAGTGTTTGTGGTAATTTTGGGATGTTTCATGGAAAAACAAAAACAAAAACACAACCTGACACCTCCCCCTGAGGTCCTGAATGTGTCTAGATAGAAACATTATTTTAGTATATGCAAGACACTAGTCAAATTAAATTCCCTGGTTGAACATGATATAGGTAAATGCACTGGTATCATGTTTACTATGTAAGACATAAGAACTTGTCATATTAAAATATGGTTTTGCTAGTTAGTGGGAAAAATTGATTAAAATGATTATTTTATTGAGTTGGCCAATCAATTCCATAAAAAGTGATCTCTCTTATTTCCAGTACCCTTCTGTAGTAGCATATCAGACATTTGATCTTGAGAATTATGAAAACAGGGGCTTTCAAGCCAGTTAGTTTTAAGGTCAGAAATTTACAAAGAAATGCAATTATTGGGAGGAAACACATTGCCAAGGCTTTGTTATATACCAACTTTTACTCCAACTGGTTAAATAACAAGAATATTAAAAAGTTGAGTTGTATTTGTTTTCAAGGATATACTCAGATGATTCTCCTCACTGGGAGCTTCTTAGCACATCTGAATTTTTCCACTGCTGTGGCAAGCTTACTTTTTTGTTTATTAATTTAACAATTTCTTGTCTATTAGACAATCAACAATATTCTAGTGGTAAGTGTGTGTCTTTTTGAAGAAATTCACTCATCGCCTATCCTCTGGTCCTTGGGAAGACAAAGTTCATTCTGAAAATTGAATTGTGTTTTCTACCTATCATGCATACATAAGAAACATTTTTCACTTTCATCTTTAGAATCAAAATTTGCTTGTGAAGAGAAATAGACTGATGAGCAAAAAGGAAACCTTCATCTATCTTTAATTTATGAATCAATCTATCACACCCTTCTAATTATCACATAATTTCTTCTTATAATATCTTTTGAAAAAACTTTTCAGAACTCTCTAAAGCACAACTGCTTTCTTTACAATCTATTTCCATTCATTCTTTCATCAAATATTTATTGATTATCTAATATTTGTTATCAGTTGGCTTATGTACAGACATGTTTCTGGAGAAGGAAAAGTTTTGATTCTTAGGCATATTTCTGCCAAACTGATTCATTCAGTTTGGTATTGTTTCACTGTCCATCATCACTAGAAGTTAGGACATAGTTCTCAAAGCTTCATTTCCTATTAACAGCCTTCTATGGACATCTTTCCCGTAAATTAGTCCTCAAGATGCAGGTAGGCAAGGGTTTATATAGTCAGTTCTGTCTTTTGGAATTTGATTAAATAGTATGGGCAACCTGTGGATAGCATTTATAATTTTATACACTTCACTTATATCCCTTCGGAGTCACTGCCATTGTCGATCAAAGATCCCAGCATCACACACAGTCCTCATGTTCCTTCAGTAACATTGATCCTCTTCAGGGCCTTGATATGAATCCCTCTTTGTCTTTGCCTTATTTTGAAGTCCTACCACTAGTCCCATACCCTACATCTCTTCCTGAATTTTCCTGAGGATAGCTACTCTTAGTGATGAATGAAACTAGGACATTGGGATTTTAACAAATTGTGCTGTAGGAGACTAATCCCTCAAGATGCTTCCATATAAACTAATCCCAAATCAAATGACTTGGAGAAACTGCATACACTATTCCCTCTGGGATATTATGCTGCATATTAACAAATTTAAAGACTCTGGTATGCACTGAAGTAAAAGTAAAATAATCTGTTTAACTCTGTCTAACACACCATTTCCTAAATATTTTTGAGTAGAGCGCCTCAGTCTTTTGTATGTTTATTGGTTTGGGGCAATTTTTGTTTGTTCGTTTGTTTGACTGATTGCTTTTGTTTAATAACTATGAGCAATCAACCCTTTTCAGAATTCTGCTGCAAATATATTCATTCGAGGATTTAGTGTCATTTAGCAAATATAGGAATAGAAAAGCCCATGGAAAATCTTGCATTGCAGGTTGTTTATTTGATATATTAACATTTTTAACTATGTAACACATTAACCTGTCTTTTTCTAAAGAAACAATGTATAGGAGAGGATAGCCAAGAATAAAGAACATAGGGCGCCTGGGTGGCTCAGATGGTTAAGCGTCTGCTTTCGGCTCAGGTCATGATCCCAGGGTCCTGGGATCGAGACCCGCATTGGGCTCCCTGCTCCTTGGGAGCCTGCTTCTCCCTCTGCTTCTCTCTCTCTCTCTCTGTCTCTCATGAATAAATAAATAAAATCTTTAAAAAAACAAAAAAATATAGTTTCACCTGCATTAAAAAAAAAATAAAGAACGTAGCTCCAAGTAGTACCAAGATAATATGCGTGAAAGGGTCTAGTACAGTGTCTACCATCTACTAAGAAATAGGTAAAAATAAAAATGGAATTAGAATAGCCAGTGGCTTCTTAATTTCCAGTTTCTAAGAGGATGGCATAATGACCCTTCTCAGAGCAATGGCAACAGAAATTACTCTGGTCCAGGATCTGAGCAGATGACAATTACCTCTTAGTGATACACTGACCCTAGACACCTGCATCCAGCTTGGTTCACCTGAGTCAGTTCCATAGGAACTATGTTCCTGTGTTATTCCCTCTGTTGTTCCCTCACCTTCACTTGGACTTTCAATGCCTGAATTTCTAGATCTTGTTCCCTAGTGGACCAAGAACTGAATGGCCTAATACATACCTGTTTCCCAATGGCTGAGGCCCAGTGATGACTACCAAACTTCTTTCTTTAAAAACTTTAGTGGCCTTAGATCTTACTGTCTGTCTGCCCAGAATGAAATCCTGGACTAGTTATGGGCAGGGTGTTAACTCATATTTCATGCATTCTTTCATTTATAAGCAGAACTCCTGCCTCAAATACATGGTTTTCATGTGTCCACCTTACCTTATGCTCTGATTCCTGAACCAGGTAGAATGGTCTGGCATTCTAAGGCTGTCTCTCTTTCCTCATGTCTCCAAGGCCCAAGTAATAAATAAAAAGTGACAGTGGGAGAACCATCAGTACCAAGGAACTGATTTAGTTTAAATAAAATAGTTGCTATAGAGGAGTTTACACACACACACAACAGCAAAACTAAATTCAACAAATATTCTATTTAGTTCTCTTTTGCCATACTAAGGGGAGAGTGGGCTTTAACAAATCAATCCTTCTCTATCATTCACCCATGCAAATAAATATATATTCTCATAGACAAACAACTGGTTAATGCACAGAGCGGAATAATTTAAAACATATTTCATATTTATGCCTCCCTAATGTCTATTTCCCTAATCCCACTGAGTTTTAACAATGGCCAGTATAATCTGGAAGAGAGTAGAATAAAGTTATTTCAAACAATGAGTCTGGTTGTTCATGGGTAGGTGTATCATAATACAAAAGACTTTGTAAATATAAAGCTTTTCTAATATATTTTGAAGTATCTTCTTTAAATTTTTAAATATGTGTAGTAAATACATAGGATTATTTAATAACCTATAGTCTCCAACATAGCTGGTCCCTTTTTATTTTAACTTTTTACTTCTACTGAGTCTACAGTGATTGTGGCCCCTAATTTATGCCAAATGGGATCATTCTCCCACTTTCTTTGTCAACTACGATTGAACTGATTCATGACCAAGCACAGCTGCCTTCCCTATGGGGTGTGAAAATACTACTCTGGAAAGTTAGTCATGCTAAGTATTTTCTACCAGTTTATCTCCATTTCTAATATTTTTTCTGAAGTTTGATTCTTCTACCTAAAAAAAAAAAAGAAAAGAAAAAGAAAAAAGAAGAAGAAAAACCACACCACACTAATGGCAAGGGTAAAGGTCACAAAACGGCATTTCTTCTTAAAATATCTCCATTTAAATGCAAATTTTGGTCTTTATTCCTAACCTTTAAACAGTCATTTCATAGAAATGCAGAAAGTAAAAGTAAAGTTTGTGTATTAATATCTACAGAGAAGCACTCTAATGTGTTATTTAGCCTCATTTACGCTGCATAAACACTACCGTCTTAGAGCTTGATGGATTTCTTTTGGGATAAGCAGTATTTTCTCAGAAAATCCAATTTAAGAAAATTGAATACGCATGGGGTGGTTTAACTTTAAGAAGATAAAGCCTCATCATTTTTCATAATTTGAATCACTAGAAGTTGTCACACTGTTTTTGTTATACTTTTTTATTTAGCTTATGTAATTTACAAAACTATGGCATTCATTAGTGACAAATAACTTGAAATAGTCTTTATTATTGTTGAAGTGATTTAAATGCACTTCTATGAAAATAAAATGTAAAGCTGATAGCATTTTCAATTTGCATTTCAAAATGTAATAATTGAAAACGCAATAAAAGACTACTTAATAATGAGGTGATGCTTTTGTCCTAGTGACTAACTTAAAGTAAAATCAAAATGATTAAAGTTTTAAAAGAAAAAAAAATCCAGCTATTTAGAAAACATTAAAAGTTTCAAAGCATTAAATCAACTTAGAAATTTAGGATTTATACCAGAATTAAGTGTTTTGTGACATGAACTTTGATACAGAATCACAAAAATAGATTTGAATGTACCAAATTGTTGTTTTTCAATGTCCTGCAAGAAACATAATAGCCATTTTGTGCTTCTAGCCTAACCCAGAGCCCCTCTGTGATTTCCTCTGCAGCTGTGGGAAGCAGTTTCCTTATACCAAGGCAGTGTTCCTCTCAACTTTTCTTCCTCAGGGATTCTTCCCCAACCCTGGCAGATATCTTAGCCTCCACGCAGGCTTGGTTGGAAGTATGACAGAGTTAATACCCATTCCCCCATATACCTTGACAAATGGCAGATGGGAATTAGTGATTAATGCCTGAAACTTTAATCCTTTAGAGCTGAGCTGTCCAACTGAGTAGTCAATAGCCAGCCACATATATGACTATTTACACTTAAATTAATTAAAATTAAATAAAATTAAAAACTCAATTCCTCAGTCACACTAGCCATATTCCAAGTGGCTATTACAGCAGACAATGTGGATATAGAACATTTCCATCATCAAAAAGTCCTATTGGATAGTGCTGTCTAAAGGAATGCTTCTAAGGCTGTGTGTTCTACAATTATTCATCAGAGTTCTCAGCAGGATTTAGCCCCAGTTGCTCACAGTGTAACTGGATCAAGAATGTATCATTTATTGGGTTTTGCTCTTTTCTTTAGCTCACTCCTTGCTTCTTTGCTTCTACTTCTTGGGATAACAACTAAACAAACTGCTAGTACCCAAATCCTTGTTCCAGGCTCTGCTCTGTGGGGAACCCAAGCTGAGAAAGGTAGAATACCAATATTTTTGACCCTACTTTAGTTCAAAGAATGCCATGATTAACCAAGATGCAGACAGAAATAAAATAATTATAACACTTAAATTATATGTATTTTCAATTCTTCCCCCCTTCATATCCTTGGCCTTTCTTCTTTTACTAGTTCTATTAACTGCGTGGTCTTCTCTGAATTGATCACGCTGAGGAGAGAGAAATGCGGTGTTGGAGGCCAACTACACACCGAAATATTGTATTTTAGAAGCAAGGACAGTTAAAGAATGAGAGGGGTGGAAAAGAGGGAGATAGACAGGAGGGGAGGAGAAGAGCAGGTGCCTGTCAGTATAGAACTCTGGAAAGAGAGTTATTTAAATGGGGTTATCAGGAAGTTTGGTTCTACATCTTCTCTTCTGATGTAATTCCCTCACTGTTGCCTCCCAGAAAGACTTTCAGGAAATATTCACATTAATTTTCAAGGCTTTTTGGAGTTAGACTTCTACATCTTTCAACTGCAACAGTGGTCTCAAAGGGACCCAACACAGAGTACATCCCCAAGAATAAAGCAATCATCAGACGTGAGGCTTACAGTTGTACCATAATGCCATGACTTATTTAATGCAAGAAAAACAAAAACTGAAAACAATGACAAACTCCTAACAAGGAAAACATTTTTTCCATATTTGTGAAATTAAAATTATCTTCATTTATTCATGTTTCGTTAGTGGCAGCACTATGGAGGTTAAAGGGGCAACCTAACTTCTGAAACGGTTTCTATAAAGTTTAATATTGTCTTTAGGTGAAAAACACTAGGATAGGGCTTTCAGTTTTTTTCTCCCCTTTTTAAGATTAAGGTAGACCATGAAAGTTATAAAAATAGTAATAATACTCTGACTGAAAATGTAGGTGATTCAATCATTTTTTTTAAGATTCCTGTTAAACATACATTTCTCAGCTTTGTTATCCAAGGAATAAAGTAGCTTTCAAAGCTCAAAACATGTTATCAATGAAATTAAGAGATACACTGACCAGGAAAGTGCATACACTAACTTTTACATTCTCCACAGAAATCCCCCATACAGAAGGATCAAGTTTCAATTAATTGAATTTTACTGCTCTTTTTTTATATTGGGGTGTGGGTGGAGTAGGAATGTTGGAGAGTGACTGCCAAAACACAAATCTTACATTGATATTCCGAAAGGATAACTGAAAAGAACTTTAATCTTTTTTTTTCTGTAAGTCTGCGATTATGCCTCCAATCAGTCATGTCAATAAAATTGGAAATATTCATCAAACAATAAGTAAATTCACTCATTCATACATCCATTCATCCGCTCACTTACAAAACATATTAAGGATATACTTGTGTCAGCCATTGTGCTGGAGGGTAGGAATCCAGAGGAGTTAATTGATCCAACAAATGTTTGTCAGACACATATTTGTTAGGCCTTCTGTAGCTGGTAAGGTAAGGGTAGTCACCAGTTTCTCCCATTGAGGAAATGCAAGAGTGGGGAAACCAGATAACCAAAGTGGGGTTTCCAATGCTGCGTGATGCTCACAGCCAACAGCAGGGCAAAATGTGCATATGAAACAACCAACACTGAGCTTTAAAAGTATGTGTAGAGAAAAGTACTTTACCAATTGGGACTAAGTACAGATAAGGCTAGTTTGAATTATTTTTAAATAAATATTTTTAAAGGATAAATTTGTTACTTATAAGGTATTTTTCTAGCCAGCAAAGCAAAGGTAGGTTGATCTTTGGGGCTCATTTTGATAGAACAACTATTTCTGGCTTGTCTAATTATGGAGTATTTCTTGGTTCTCAAGTGCCTGAAGACAAGTTGTTTTCTCATGTAGGTTAAACCATGTGGATCTGGCTCTGATAGGCATCTGTCTGGTAATTCCCTGCCAATTAATAACTTCACCTTTATTTCAGCCCATTCTAAACTAAATTATTATATTTTGAATATGGTTTCTCTCGATCTGTATGTTGGACATTCAATAAGTCAATATCTAGATTACTTATTGATTTTTCTAGTGCGATATGTGCATACAGACATTCTATTCAGTTTGAGGAAATGAAATAGAAATATTGCACTAACATGCTCTTACTAATAAGTGAAAAGCAAACCCAGCATCATATTCAAATTTGGTATTCAAATGGTTTATATAAGAATCTGATTTTTTAAATCTCAATTCATAAGCATAAAAATGCCAACCCTAAGAAGCTTGCCAATGTTTTATAGAATGCAAAGCTTAGCCATTAAGGTTAAAAAAAAAAAAAAAAAAGACTAAAAACCATTGCAGAAGTAAAGCACACAGCATAATGTTGCCTGATTACCACTCGGAGAGGCCCGGCCATCAAAGCATGTCCAATTCAAATTTCAGTGATGCCTCTTTAAGCCCTAATGAGAGGTTTCACTGAATTCTAGTCAACCAAGCATAGGTTTCACAGAGAAAAGAGAAAACTAGGAACCTGCTGCCTCTTAAATGGTGATATTTGTATCAACAATGTTTATAAGTCATTTTTTCCCTTGGATAAAAAAACCAAATAGTTACTGTTCTATGGGATTCACAAATAAGGGTGTTTGCTTAATTCAGTATGAAGGTATTTTACATCATGAAGTATTCTGTGTGAATTCACCAATGTTAAGAATTAATTCTTTAATTGAACTTTTAAGGAAGTAATATTCACAAAGTTTTGTATAGTAAGGAGTACATTTTGAAATGTTTAACAAAGAATCAAAGATATTTTGTCTACAGAAGATTAATGCTGAGACTAACAAAAAATGATTCACTAGAAACAAAAAAACTTATTTAAGTCAATGCATAATATAGATCACAAGTGTTTCTGGCATCATATAGGTCAAATCACATTCAAAGTCCACATTTTTCTGTTCCCTTTCTGATGATTTTGGCAAGTATATAGACAGGGTGATGGGTAAAATACATCCAAAGCGGGAAGGTCAGACTCAAAGGCATTACTGTTCACGTTCTAAATATGGCACTGCAATGCACTCTCGCTTTTGCTTTAAACCCTTAATGATGATTATTAGACAACCGTGACTAGAATTTCACTTGGCTCCAAGAATGGCATCGAGTAACCTGAATACATCCCGGGTAAGATGAAACCCCATCCTGGTGATGTGCAACTCTTTTGAATATGGGCATTATTTTTTCCTTTAAGAAATAGTTCTAGATCATCATGAGTTAATGATTGTAATTGTGAGCAAAAGACAGAGAAGTGGAATGGAAAAGAGACTTCACTGACCATTTTTTTAAAATTTGTCCAACAATAAAATGGAAAAAAAACAACCTGATGTAGAATACACCAAAGTACACCTAGCATTCGTCAGCAAGAATGTAGTGTTTAATCATTGTTAGCATGATGTAACACAGTATATATTATATCCCACCCACAGCCACACCTTTCAAGTATCAAATAGCATTTCTTTAGGGAAGCCTTTCCTGACTCCCCACATTATACCAGATTCAAATGCCCTGTAACTTTTTCTCCACAAAACAAGTTCTGTCAAGAAGGCATTTATACAGTTATTTATCTCAGATTCGTCTCTACTCATCACATGTTAAGTTCCAGGTGAGCAACAGCAGGCCCATTTGTTTCATATCACTGTTGTATCTTGGGCTTAGCACAGTGCCTGATGCGTAGTGAGCACTCAAATGGTTTTGAATCAAGGGATGAAAGACCATGCTGCCCCAGATAATCCTGAAAGTAAAGTGAGGATCAGGCAACTTCCTACACAGGTGCAGTTCTAGAGGGTATTTTGGTAATGTGTCTGAATATTAGACACATGTAACCTTTTACCTTCTTAAATAGAAGCAGTATATACAGGAATGGTCAAAGAAGTCTTGTTTAGAATTGCAATAGCTCAGAATCAACTTAAATTCCAATAGCAGGTAATTAAATCAATTATGGCATATCCTGCAAAACAGTGTACATAAAGCACACATGGAAAAATTGTATACATAGGAAAATATATGTGAAGAATTCTGAAAGAATATCAACTATTAACAGGGTCCACCTTTAAGTTGTGAGACTATATTTTCTTCATTATGTTTTCCTACTTTTCCTAAACTTTAGCAATGAGCATATATTATTTTCATTAAAAAAATTAAAATTATTGAAATAAAAGGAAACCAGGATGATAGATTGGGATTATAACATGGACAAGGTACAATGTTTCTTGCATATAATCCCTTTCTATTTCATAAGAGCCTATTGAATCTTCTATATTAGATATTATGTAAAAAATAAAGTTACATAATTTTGAACTATTAATAAATATTAACTGTCTATTCAAATCAAAGCAATAATTAGGCCAGTGAAATTAAATATCTAATCTGCAACAGTTTAAATGATAAAAACTAACAGTTTGGGAGAGGGAGTATGTTGTGGCAAGGAGCATTCTGTGGCAATTTTTACTTTTGGCAAGGAGAATATGTGTATATAATAATAAAATGAAGTCAAGAATTAGTAATACTATCTGTAGAATACAATCTGAATTCTATCAGGGTGCAAAACCTAGGCAAAAGGAAATTTAAAACTTCTCTCCTATAATTGTGGTCAATGGCACAGGTTTTGTTTTGAGACACTGGATCAGTGATGGATATAACACTCAAAGTCTCAGAGAGGAGATGAGATCTACCTAGAGTTTCCTGTGAAATAAACCCAGCTGTACAGAAAATGTCCGTGCCATGCCTGGAATATACTTTTCATTCAAATTACTGTTATTACTGTTGTTGTTGCGATGGGGTGGGGGAGGCGGTAAGGTAGAGAAAAATAATTTGCTCAAATGCTCAAAATAACGGTTACAACTTCCTACTTAATGTAGTCTCTGTGGAAGGAGACTAACTACTGTGTAGATTGACAAGCAAATCCCGAGGATATCAATAAAGAGTTGAATAAGTCATTTGATGCCAACTTAATTTTTTAATGTAGTTGGAGTAGTCCCCAAGGGCCCTGTGGCTGCCTTGAAGTAGTTCTGTAACAGCAAATGTCACAGCCATCCAAGGACGTGAGGATGCTAATGTAGCATTCTTCATAAAATAAAACCGGGTTGCTGCTCCCCCTGACATCATAACAAAGCCCTGATGGATGTGCACTCTGCATGCTGAATTGATTTTTGTTAAGTCCAAGCTCTCATACTATTTTATCCTAATGTGCCTAAATAAGCAGTGTTGACTCCTTAATTTACTCATTTTAACACCAGCAGCTTCCAGGACTCCATTAACATGGTGCCACATTTAAGTTGTCTGCTGAATTTGCTAACCTCAAACATATGAAATCTGAATTCTTAAAATTGATAACACTGTCAGGAAAAATCATTTCTATCAAGACCAATGGGAACTCGTGTATCAGCATTTCAAGGAGTCGTGCCCATAGATACTTATACCGGAGGGTACACTGAATTAATTAGGACACTTGGTTTATTAAGAGGGTTGATTATGGGTACATGTTACAAATGGTAACCTGAAGGCCGTAAAGAAGTAGTTTAATGTTTTGCCACCAAATGAAGCCATTGGAGAGACATTCACTGAAGGAAATTCAACAAAACAGAATGCAATTCAATAGATACACGAATTCTGCCAAAAGCAAAATAGACTATTAGGGTCTGGAGTAATTTGGAAATAAACAGTAAATCCTGTAAGAAAATAAAATAAAAAGAAAGAGAGGAAAAGAATTACTTCAAGTAATACAAACAGCATTTTAAAAACAAATTGAAACTACAGCAAAATAGAAGATTATTTTAACCAAGGCGAATTCAAAAAGAACTTCCGTTAGGGACATTTGTATGATATACAATGATGATGCTAAACCCTTGGGGATATAGTAGTACATGTATTTATTTGGAACAGGAGAATGCTATTTCCTTAGAAGTCAATGAGGGGTACCGTGGGTTCAGATTTGTGTTTCGTTTCTTTTTTAACTATGTAGTGTTTATTTCTAAGTGTTTGGTGGTTGTACTTAATCACTCAGGGAACTGAGCTATTGCGGAGTGATATATTCAATAAATTTCTCCTTCCATCAAGTTCAGTGTTTTACTGGTTTTAAAAGCAGCCATTACTTTTATTGTCTCCAGCAAAACCAAACACATGCTTTACTTTAGTTCCACATCTGTATTGATAATGATAGGTCACCAGCTCTTCAGTACAACCCAAACTGTGACATTATAAAAGCCTACTTCCTTATTGAAGCTTAGCCTTTGCTTGTAAAAACAAGACGAAGGTCCAATTAACGATTCAGAGGAAAATGGGAGGGCAGTCTTTTGTGTATAGGCATCCCTGTTCGAAAACCTATAATCCATAATGAGCCCTGTTTAACACGACGGATGCTTTCCTTTCAGACAAGCCTAAATACCAGGTCACTAATGAGCAAGAATTTAAAACGCCAAGGCCATGAATGAAACAGGTTATTGTGAAAATTGGCTCATATTAAGAGGTTTAAAAGACTTGGCTAGTTCTGTTTGGCCTGACAGGTCTAACTAATTAATCAAATACTTTGATAAGTAACTAACTTCTTGCATTTTAAAAGGGAACTCTGATCTGCCAAATAGTGAAGGAAAAGAACAATCTCAATGCTACTTAAAATATAAAGAATGGAATTTCCTGATCATGTGCGTGATCTATGCTTATTTTAACAAGAGTGTTCTAGTAGAAGCTGTGATATCTGAACACACCAGTTAGAAAGTATTGGAAATTAGCATATTAAAATGTCCCTGTTACACATCTTTATTCCAAGAGAAAGGTACCAACTGGAGAGCTTTCTAGAAAAGACCTGAGAGGCTGTTATCACTGGTGAGGTTTGCTGAGAAGAAAGAGCTTGCAATGGTCCAGGGCACAAAGGCGCAGGTCTCTTGTCTAGTCCCATGGCCAGTGTTTTCCTTCTATAGCTTTCACTGTTAGGCAGCTCTGTGACACAGCTGCTCTTGGTTAATTAAAATATCTAGGAGGCTCTGTCCCTTGCTCTTAATTGAAAAAAAAAGTATCAGGCGGCAAAGGCTTTTGTTTGCTTAGAATAAAAACACACGAGACAGATGTGTCTGCAGCAGCTCGTGGTAAGAAGGTGGTCGTGGAAAGAGGAAAGGCTCTGGAGGCATTCAGAGCTGGCCTCAAACACTGGGTGCCACTACTTAGAACTTTGTGATCTCCTACAGGTTAATCAAAACATTTGCATTATCTTATCTGAAAAATGTAACGAATCAAACCTTCTTTGCAGGGCAATTGTGTGATTAAAACAGTAACTGGCACATGGTAGTAAGTCAATAAACAGTGGCGTTTAGAACTTACTGTGGTAGCTGGTTCCTTTGGTGACCCCCAAAGAACCACACCTCCTGCTATTTACACCATTTGTAGTCCCTCCCACTTGGACTCTATGATCTGTGTTATGGGCTAGTTTTGGCCCATGGGACATTAACAGAGGCAGAAAAAGCAATTGCTGTTTTAAGCCACTAACTTTTGGGGTGATCTATTAGTAATAGACAACCTAGAACACTTATCACCTTTTCATGATCTGCTCCTGGTTATGGGCTCCCAAGAATTCTGTATAATGTTTAAAGAAGCTACAGTCTTTAATACTTGGAATGAGTCATATTTTCTGGAGCCTTGAGAATTTTATAATTGTTCATAAACTCTGGATTATCCTTGAATATTGGCTAAATAACTCTAGGCCAAATACACAACCTCACCTCCTTCTTAGAGATGTTCTGAATAAATGGAGTTTGCCAAACAAATGATTGGTGTACAAACAAGTTTTATTTTTTTTATGTAATCATTAGATATTTTTATGTAAGTATTTAGCTCTGATATTTTGTACCTATTGTCCACTTCTTTGTTGTTTTGTTTTGATTTTGATTGATTGATTTCTATACATTACTCAGTGCTCACCAAGACAAGTGTAGTTACCACCTGTCGCCATACAACATTATTACAATATTATTGACTATATTCTGGTCCACTTTTTTTTTTTTTTAACATAAAACCTCACAGCTGTCAATAAAACAAGATGCTTACTAGCTTTATTATGTCATTTATATTATTCCTTGCCTAGGAAAAGGCAAAAGTCCAATTGTTTTCCCAATAATCACTGAAAATACCAATTCAGAAGAGTTGGTATTTGAATTCTCCAGACCCTATAATGCCTAGCCCGAGCTCCTAATAACATTTTAAGCCCAGCTAGTGGATTGCCCAAACTCTACCTGGAAGAAAGAGTAAGGGTATATTGTGAATGACAGAGTTTACCACAAGGTAGAACACTATGTAAGTTACACCTATGCTGTTAAAAAGACTCAAATATCATAAAATTTATTTTAAAATAATGTGCCTTAAATATTACTCACACGTAAGATTACTTTATTTTTTTGATGAGTAAATGTTCCCAGTCCTTCCATTATATGTTTTTATGAGAGATATTTTCTTAAAACTGGAAGGCAAGCTTCTGAGCTGATGACCTTTTTGAAACTGTTATCTATTTTAATTGGAAAGATATCTTAAGGGTTTTCAATAACTAGAATGGTTATCACCATTTTTCACCAAAGCTTTAAATTTATGTACAATTCTTAAATAAAATCATCCAAGGATAAGTAATATCACATTCCTAGCCAATGTCTGTCAATTTTTAAAGGAATAAGGACTCTTATAGAAGAAGGTAGAAAATAGGGTTCTAAAAACACTGTAATACTCATGGCCTCCAGCATATGTTTTGATGTGCCATCTTGTTCAAAAATATGAGATGCCAAATACCTGCTTTTTATACTGATGAATAAACATGTGAATCCAAAAATTAACATTAAACATCTATTTGAAAGCATAAAATAAAACAAATATATTTTTAGTAAAAAGCCAAGTCTGGCACGTAGAAGAGGAGATCATCCTTACTAGGCAGAGTCCTTGTCAGTGTAAGTGTCCAAGGGTAGGTCTTTACTCATGAGTGTACCTGGGTGACCTGGGAAGTGCCAGAGGGCCTCTCAGACAAACTGATTCACCTACATGGTAGCGTAGAGCGATCTTGAGTGTCCTCCTTAAACTTCTATATGGTCAGCCTGAGCATTAAATGAAACCATCTGAATCTCCTTGGACCACTCAGCAGGTCCCTTATTCTGCCAACTCAGATCCATACCCTGAGATACTAGCCAAACTTAGTGAAGACAAAAGAGAAAGGAGGAAGAGGGAGAGTTACCTTAGGGAAGTATGTTGTCACATGGGAACACTGGCTGTCAACCTTGGTTGCACATTAGAACCACCTGGGACCTTTAAAAAAATCCAGATGCCTAGGCTGAGCCCAAGACCAATTAAATCAGGATTTGGGAGAGATGGAACTCAAACATCAGGACTGTTTTTGAAAGCTCCCCAGATGATTCCAATCACCAAGCTCTCTCTCAGCTATTGGTGTTTAGGAAGGTCATCAAGAGAACAAGGAAAAGGAAACATGTAATTTCCCCTAGTGAAATTGTGTGACTGTGGGTATACAATCTAATTCCTGACTGCCAGATTAAGATAGTGCCTAATTATGCTCATTTTATTACATTGAAAAAATGGAGCCATCATTTTATTTTAATTTGTTCAACTGCTAAAAGAATAATGTATTCCAGTGTCAATATGCCAAACCTAATACATTTCATACGAAAGGCATCTATTTATGACTTTTAGCAAGACTGGAAAACTGCCAATGCACGTTTTCCAATAGATCTAGGAGGCTTAGCAGGTAGTAAGCTGAGCTGGCATGTAGGACCTTGTGTTAATGAAAACCCAGAACTCTGGTTTCCTAACTATTCATGATTGGGAAATTAGAGTTTATGGTTCCGGAAGCTTGCCACATACCTCACATCATCTGAGCATAATGAAAAACTGACACCCAAGCATCATGTGAACACTGTGCAAATGCTATACAGAAGAGAGAGGCACAGCAGCTTAGCCCACTGGAGAACACAGCAACACACAATGAAGAAGTAAAATCGCTGTGGATCAATTCACTCAGGTATAGTACCCTAAATCCTTAACACACACACACACACACACACACACACACACACACACACACCCCTTCTCCATAGTATACCCAAGGGAATCCATGTTACAAGCTGGTTAATGACAATACAAGATCAAAATAAACACCAAAAAACCACTATGCCTGGATTCTTATTACTTAGATGAGGAGTTAACTTGAGATACTCTAGAAAAGCTCACTTAATTATACCGGTGATGAAATTATCTTTTCATTGACTTAGCAGTTATGATTTGGGCCCAACTTTCCTGACCCTGTAAGTAAGTTGAGCCACATGTTCACTTGAAGATACCACAGTAGCTGTATCTTTTTTATAAGAAAATCCCCCTTTCCATTATAAAAGCAAAGAAAAATAAGATAATAGAAAGAAGAACAATTATCCCTAATCCTACCATCTCCAAATACCCAAACAGTTGTATTTGCCTCTGTTCCCTTTTAGAATTAGAGGGTGGAGCTCCTCCAGTTTTTGACCAAGATTAAAATCAGCTTTCATATAGACAACCTTCCTCAAGGTCTTTGAAAGCTGTTTACTAACACTCACCCCACTGTCCAAATCAGAAACCAAGGATTTTAATTGCCTGATGGACTAGTTTTATAATTTTAGACAAGTTTATTAACTTCTCTGGACTTCAGTTTCATTAATATATAAAGAAGTTGGTAATCTGCCTTGTAGAACAGTTTTCAAACTTTTAGAGATAAGGTATGTCTGGTGACACATAACAGTCAGTCCATAAAATAGTAACCAGGATTATGACTGTCATGTCTGCAGCCACCTCGACCATCTCTCTGAAGAAATCTAAGCAAGAGAAATGAAAAAAAACTCTCTAAATATCAATATTGTTTTAGATAATCACACACTTCCATTCACATTATAATAGTTATACCTCCCATTCTGGATTAAAAAAATATATATATCCTTAAATATGATACTTTTCAATATAACTTGGATTCATCAAAAACATGTAGGGGTACCTGGGTGGCTTAGTCAGTTAAACGTTTGCCTTCAGCTCAGGTCATGACCCAGGGTCCTGGGATCAAGCCCCGCATGGGGCTCCCTACTCTGTGGGGAGCGTGCTTCTCCCTGTCCTCCAGCCCCTCTCCCCTGCTTATGTTCTCTCTCTCTTAAATAAATAAATAAGTAAAATAAAATCTTAAAAACAATGTTTACTGGCCTTCTATATGTGCATGGTCCATAGCTATAGTCATCCTTTGGTTAAAGCAGATTTTTGGCATGCAAAGAGTCTCTATCTTCTTCTCTAAGTGGACTCAGAATATTCTTATTTCAAAATCTTGAAAAATCATCTACAGATTTCAGCCAGAGAACACAGCTACTAAAATATCCTGACTGGAATAACAACATATTGCTGCTACTCCTTTTCTACACATATGTGTCTTCAGCAGGGATACACAGAGACCAGTGGGCTAAAGCAGGGCCATGCAAAGATGGAAAAAGAAGAAAGAGAAGGAGAAGGAGAAGAAGAAGGGGGAGGAGGAGGAGGAGGAAGAGGAGAAGGGAAGGAAAAGGGAAGGAAGGGGAAGGAGAAGAAAAGAGAGGAAAGGAAGAGAAGGGAAGGGAAGGGAAGGAAGGGGAAGGAGAAGAAAAGAGAGGAAAGGAAAGGAAACGAAAGGAAACGAAAGGAAAGGAAAGGAAAGGAAAGGAAAGGAAGGGGAAGAGAAGAGAAGAGAAAAAAAAGAAAAGAAATAAAAGAAAAGAGAAAAAGAAAAAGGCCAAAGCCCCTCTGGAAGGCACTAGGATTCTGTACTTTCCCATAGATGGAGTAAACGTTTCAAACTTCTGTGCTCTCTGAAAACTTTCCATGGCTCATCCCCACCTCACTCATTAACCTGACTGTGAATGCCTCAATAGTGTCTTCCCTGGTGTCTGCCTCTATGCCTAGAACAGTAGCCCCTAGCAGGAGAAATCGATAAATAAATATGTGTAACCTAACAAATTAATGAATATACAACTGAGAAATGATTCTTCTTTCTACACATGGAGGTATAATAACATTGAGGGGACATAAGCACACAGAAAGTATGGCAGATATTTTGGGTGGCCTTCCTAGCACTCCCAGCTATCTCAACTACAATGTGCTCCAATTGACACCCAACTGCCAGTATTCCCTTGGCCTTGGGGCTTTCTCTGAATCTTCAAGGACTACTCTGCCTAATCGCATGGCAGGCTAGACCAGTCAAGAAAATCACATCTTCCAACCTTGTGGCATTCAGCTGATACCTGATGAGGGTTAGTGTATAAAGACCCCACTCCCTTTGTCCTTTGGGTAAGGATAACTCTGAAGGGCACTTGGGTGGCTCAGTCGGGTAAGTGTCTGACTCTTGATCTCAGCTCAAGTCTAGACCTCAGAGTTGTGATACTTCTGAGATAGTTTTAAATCATTCTAAGAATTCTCTTGAATGCTTCCCCTTTCTTGTCTCATTTCCCACTCTTCTAGTAACTTATGAGCTGTTCAAATAGACTACTCACACAGGAATCCTTGACATAGGATCTGGTTCTTAGGGAAATCCCAATTAAGACAAAAAACATACATGAAGAATACAGAAGTTGAAATATAATCTAGCTTAGATAGTCCAAGGAAGTCAGTAAGATAATATGCCAGGTTGCCAAAATGTACAGTTCTAAATAAAATTTTCATTAATTTCCATGTATTATAATTTGCTGAATTGTATGATCTGATATGAATAAAACAACTTAGTGTACACATCCCTTCCATGCAGTTTTCAACATTAGACATGTATGAGCCACAGGAGCAATGAGCATTGTGGAAATAAACCAAGTGAATTGGCCATGGGCAATACGTTCTTAATGAGAAAACTGGCTTCCTGCCACAAAAATGTTTCTTCAAGCATGATTTCAAATGTGATACCACTTGCGCTGGCTTCAGCAGCACATATACAAATGCGATACCACTCAAAAAGAGTGCAGTTTCAAAATAAAATGCTCTGACAGTTCTATTTGCATAGCAACAAGTATATCAGTTAAGAAACCTAACATTAATTAAGCACTCCCATATCAAGCCTTCAAAACAAAAGGAAGGGAAAAAGAAACTATAAATCAGCAGCTTAAAATTAAAAGATTTATGAACAGCCAAGTTGTCTTTGAATGACATTTTGGAAATCATATTACTCAGTGGTAATCATTCAGTTACACATATTTTTATAGAATGTTAGTATATATGCTTTAAATGTTTAAGAAAATGTAATTTAGGTGAGTAGTTTTCCTTTTATTACATATAACTAGTGCTGTATCTTTCACCTTACATATTGCAATTATTTATTTTTTATCACACAATTCAAATTCAATTGTGTTTCATCAGAAGATATAACAGAATGACAGTTTTAAGGCCAGCACCTCATATAATATAATTTAGTTCCATTACCCAATTTGTCCAACTATTTTGCCTAAAAACAGTCCATAATGAAAAGCACTCCAAGCCTTCTCCTTGCTGAATCACATCATAATTTTCCATTCCTAACACCGGTGTTAGGTAAAAAAGAGAAATATTTAGATGCATCTTTAAAAATAAAGTTTATATATATGTATTATACGTGCACATAAAAGAAAAATATAAAAGTGGCTCTGTATAGAACTTTTAAAAAGTTGAAAAAAGGTGATATATTTTTACAGATTAAAAAAACAGTTATAAAGCAATCTGTACAATACTAAGAAATATGTAAGTTTCAAAAAACTTTTGAAGGTCTTCAGTAATGTAACTTCTTTAGTGCTTTGTACTTTCATGGATCTGGACCCTTGCCTCACACTGGATACCCTACTCTAATTTGTCCCTAAAATGTTACAAGCTACTGACATCTTAAGCAATATATTCACTGTTATAAAACAACAGAAGACATGCAGGTATTTGGAAAACAGAGAAAATAAAGGGAGACCAGGGCTATGGGTTTTCTGGGTTCCATATCTGGTAACTTGACCCAGCAGACATTCCCTCTTTCTTCTCCATCTTCAAGCCCTCACCTATTTATTTTCCCCACTTTGGTAAACCCTCCTTCTATCCTGTTCCCCCACAAACCTACCATCTTATCTGTCTGTACATTCATTGATAAATTTCTGGAAGGAATAGTAAACCTAGACTCAGTTTATTGCTCCTTCCATTTTCTATGCAGCTCCCTTTAATGTAGGTTCTCAACTCTTATCACTTAACACCTTTTATCTAAAAGGAACAGAAGATGAACTCAAATGATGTGGTTATAAAAGAAAACACACTGGCTGATGCAACAAAGAAGTGGAGCTATAGGTCTGGCCCTAGGCTCTATCAGATTAAGGCCCTCAATGTCACCAAAAAATCTATCATTGTCTATTTCTTGGCCCTGTTTTCTTCATTCAGTTGATCACATGAACTGAAAATAGATGGAAGGTTGGTTCCCCAAAGAAAACTTGTGATACAGTTACCAAAAAAAAAAAAAAAAAAAAAGGTAGGGTCAAACACTCAGTAATTTATCAATATTGGTTTTTATTTTGTTTTGTTGTTTTTTTAAAAAGATTTATTTATTTATTTTAGAGAGAGACAGAGAGAGGGAGAGAGTTGGGGGGGAGGGGAAGGGCAGAGGGAGAGGAAGAGAGAGTCTCAAGCTGACTCCATGCTGAGCGTGGAGCCTGACATGGGGCTCCACCTCACAACCCAGAGATCAGGACATGAGCTGAAACCAAGAGTTGGATGCTTAACCAACTGAGCCACCCAGGGAACCCCAAGTTTTGTTGTTTTTTTTTTGGTTTGTTTTTCAGAAGTCACCAACCATTGGGCAACTCTAATGGCTGCCCCTCTGCCTCTTTCCCTTTCTCTTCATACTCACCATTGGATAATGAAGTCTCCCATGACATCCAGAATACTACTCAGTTCTGGGATGCCCCCTTATTTATTTGGCTGATCATTTTAGGTTCTTCTTTGGAGGTCTCCCTTTGACCAAATTCTTAAATGCAGACATTCCTCTCAGTTCACTCCTTAGCTTTTTTCCTTTCTTTAACTTGCAGAGCAACCTTGCTTCCACATAGGCTTCTACTATCATCTCTCTGTGGAAGACTCTCAAGTGTATATGTCAAGCTGCAAGTCTCCTGTTATGGACTGAATTGTGTCCTTCCCAAAATTCAACTACTGAAGCTCTAATCCCTAGTGGGATGGTATTTGGAGGTGAGGCCTTTGGAAGATAATTAGGTTTAGATGAGGTCATGAGGATGGGGTCCTAATAAGAACATTATAGCACTTATAAGAAGAGACACCAAAGAGCTGGCCTTCCTTTCTTTCTCTCTCTACCATTTGAGGATATAAAGAGAAGGCAGACATCTAAAAACTAGGAAGAAAACCTTCACTGGAGAACTAAATTGGCTGGCTCCTTGATCTTCGATTTGCCAGCCTCCATAAGTGTGAGAGAGAAATTCCTCTTTTTTAAGCCAGTCTATCTGTAGTATTTCACTATAGCAGTCTGAGCAGACAAAGACTCCTTCCTACTCCAAATCTTCACATCCAGTTGCCTGTAGAATGTCTTCTACACAGTTGTCTTACTACTGCTGTAAATTCAATGGGACCACAGTAGTGGCTACCTTCTCTCAACAAACTATGGTCCACAGACTTGGAAAATAAAGTTTATTAAGAACCCAACCATGACCATTCTTTTATGTAGAATTTATGGTGGCTTTAACAATACAAAGGTGGAGCTGAATAGTTGCAACAAAGACCACATGACCTGCAAAGCTTAAAATAGTTACTCTCTGGCCCTTTATTGATTTTTTTTTTCTGAGTTTTGCCTAGAATAATGATTGTTATTGTTAGATATAAATTAGAATTTCATGGGGATCTTTTAATAATCTCATGCCCTAACCAGCTAGATTACAATCCCTAGAAATTCGATCCAGGCATCAGTATTTTTAAAGGCTCCTCGGGTAATCCCAATCTATAGCAAAAGATGAAGAGTCACTGCTATAGAACCAATTTCTGCTCCTGAATTCCCAATCTGAAGTATTAGTGTCTCCGTTCTCCAAAGGCAAAGTTATCACTGGTGTCTGTATTCCCCACCTACTCTGATAGCTTATCCCATACACTGTTATGTTCTACTGTGTTTAGATAAGAAAGTTTTCTTGATTTATTCATTCCTTTTGTGCTCTGGCCTTCACTTTCACTTAGCCATTTGAATAACCTCTTCATGAGTCTTTTTTTTTTTTTTTTTTGCTTTGATTAATCCTAATGACTGTCCCCAGAGTTTTACTACTAAAATAAAGGTCTAAGCATGCCACTCCCATATCAAAATAGGCCTTGACCTTAGACACCTTACTAAACTGTGTTATGAATTGTAATGGTTTTATTTTTATAAATAGATAAGTAGATAATGATCTGAAAATAGTAATGTTTGTCTTTATGTGTTTGTGGGTGCGTGTGTGTATGTAAGATATATGTTATTGCATTGGCTAAAATATCTGTAATAATTAGTATAATACTGAATAATAGTAACATAGCAGGCATTCTGGTCTTGTCCCTATCTCATGGCAACACTTTTTCATTATTTTCCAGTGCTATTATAGATATATTCTTTTTTTTTTTTCCCTTGTGTCTTTTCAATGGAATTTTAGTTGAGTTGTGCATTATCTACCACTTTGGTCCACTCCCATTTTCCTTTAAGATGATATTTGAGGGATAAATCAGATCCAAGGTTTATCTATTACTTCTTACTAACATCTCATATTTATCTACTTCCTTTGAAATTTACCACTGAGAGAAGAACAAGCAAACAGACATGAAATTTCAAGTGTCCCACTTGAAACAGAGATCTCTCTCTGTCAATCAGTAATACACTAAAAGAGAAAACTATGAATACATATAATTTGAAACATGCAGACTCCAGGTTTGATTCATAATGAGATTGACATAATTAAGTTACCTGTTTCCTGAAACTCTTTCCTGAAAAAAAGATAGGGCGTAAATCATTTGTTGCAGTGGAATCAATAGGTTACCTAGTAAAAAACTCTGAAACACTGAACAGTAAACAGTCTCTTGCTTTCTCTATAGCCAAGTTGACCCAATATATGTATAATCTCAAATTAAATCTGTTTACTTAATATAACCTTTATCAGACCTGGGTAAAAATTTGGCCTCTGCTGCTCATTATACATGTAACCCTGGGAAGTCATTTAACTTCTGAGCCTGGGTGTCCTCATCCATAAAACAGCATCGATCAGTAATATCTGCCCAATTCAATTCCTTATGACATTAAGAGGAATGAATAATATGGTGAATTTGGAAACATTCTGTGTAATTAAACATTCAATATAAAAGTTATGATACTATTGTTTTAATTATGGCAAAAACAAATCAAAGAAAACTTGGAATGGGAAAAAAATGGCCTAGCCTTCAGAAAATCTGGATTTGGACTTGGTTAGGTCTTATTAGTTGAGCAAATAATTTCATCTCAATGTACTTGCTCTGACCTCTACCTTCCTGACAGTATTAACAGCAGGACTACCAATTGATATGAAAGTGTTTAAGAAAGTTAAAATTACTATAAAATCTGCAGTTTCTTTATTATATATTCCCAATAAGGATATTTGTTCTAAAAATAAAATCAATTCTGGTTATATCCATTGGCAAAGATATTTAAGTCAACAGCATTAAAACAGGATTACATTCAAGCAAAAGATTCTGGTTTAGAAGGGAAAAAATAAGAATAAAAATCAAGGAAGGATAGGTTATGGGGACAGTGTCTGATTTAAAGCAGAGTTACCTTCATGAACTGAAGAATTAGGGCGGAGCACCACTGCAATTGAAAGCAGAAAAAATTTGATGGAAAGGAACATTTGATGGTGCTAAAAAGAACTGAGTTATTTGAGAGCAAAGTCAGCAGCTAAATGATGTACTTTAAGTGCAATAATTAGACATAAAGGGTCAAGTAGAATGTGAAAATGCCCACTTTTAAGGAAAAATGATGAATTCTATATTTGGCACTTGAAAAATGATTTCAGATTGTTAATCATAAGAGTTAAATGAAATCATGCATGAAAAGAGTCGACAGCATTGTTTGGCATATAGTAAACACTCAGTAAATGTTATGTTAAGTGTTGTTAATGTCATCATTATTATTAACTTGTAATTGAATGCTACACTATGTCAGAAGAAGAACCTTATTCAAAGAAAAATTAGACTAGGATTTAGCTACAAGATTTAGTAACTGAATAGCATCTCTCTAAGACTGACACATCAACAATTTTGAATTACTATAGAGGGAGTTTAGATGTTGAGAGAGATCTATACGCTCACACACACACACACGCACGCACATACACACACATACACATATAAATTATTTCAGGGAACCGATGTAGCAATATATTCTGTTATAGTAAATATTTAGTCTACCAAAACTTCAATGTCATTTAGAAACTTAGATGTGAAAAACCTATTTATGAAAGCACATGTGCAAAATCCTAAATCAAAAAGCATCTACTTATGATTTTAAGGGATTTTTTTTCTTTCCAAAAGATTTGCTGCTGATTTTTTTAAATGTATATCTCTGTTATATAATTTGAAATAAGATATCATATGCAAAAACTTGACCTAGACATCATTTTCCCCAGCAAGTTACACCTTCCTGGTAAACAACAGCATGTAATTTATATTATTTAAATATATGTCATTCAATTTTTAGGGGGATGTAAGAGCCATAAAGCATTTCCTCTTGCCTCAAGGCCACAGTGCTCTGCACCATGGATTCTGCCCTTATTACTCCAGTGAAACTTCCCTTTTCTTTGCCAAATCCCAGGTCATTTTCTCAGGGCCCAGCATTTACCCCTATGAACACACCATTATTTTTTTCATACTATTCATTCATTCATTCAGTAAATGTCCAATGCATGTACCCTCTTCTATGATTCTTCTGAAAGTCCTAGAGCCATCTCCCTCACCTGTGTGCTCTCAGCATTCTTTCCCTACCTTTATCGTCACACTTATTGTCATGTTTTACAATTATTTCTTCGATTATCTGTCTCCTTTAGCCAGCACTTCAAGGGTAAGGATGACAATGATTTAGTCATCTTTGTTGCCCCAGCAAATAGTCATGTACCTGGAACATGGTAAATATCCACAGCTGTTTGCTGAATGAATGCTGATCACAAAAATAAATCCTCCTTTAGCAGATACTACAGCTCAAAACTTTCCATTCTTTTAGGGCACCCATTTCTCTCTACTGATGGTTTTTATTTACATCTCTCATTACAAAAGTTTAATTTTTTAGTGTCTGCCAAAAAATGACTTATTATTCACACACACACCAGCCAGTAGAATGTTTTATTACCAAGATATAAGGTCTGCTAACTCTCCTTCATAACTGATTTCCATAACTGTATAATATCAATTTTATTCTGTAACAAAATGGCAAGCATTCACTGTTACCAAGCAATGGAAAGCTATAACTCTGCCATCTCTGATTCCTCCTCATATGTAGCCCCTGGCTGCCACCAGGGCTGAGAAGTGTGTAGTGGTGAGATGGTAAAGTCCTCAAACAAAACTTTAGGTTGTGCAGTGTAAAGAGAGGTGTGAAACAGCGCAAAATTGGAACACACTCTGTCATTGCTCTTTCTGGATTCATCTTCCAACCTCTCCACTCTTATATTTAAGTTGAGTCTACCAGAAGAGGGGCTGCAAAGCTGCTGGAGCTGGGGAGTGTGGAAAGATAAAGGAAGGGAGAGGTTGTATTCAGACTCACATATCATTTTGAATGAATCTTTGCCATTTTCATGCCCATTTCCATCCAAAGGCATATTAGATGCCCTCAGGAAATAAGACTTTCTATTTGAGCTGTAATTAATAATTACATCTCTTTTATCGAGTGCCTACTGTATACCAGATTTTTAATGCTTTATTTGTATAAACTCATTGAATCTTCACAATGACCCTACTTTAGACACAAGGAAAATGAAGTAGAGATGTCCAATTATGTGCCCAAGGTCAGAGGGACGGCGGTAGATCCAGGACCTGGGTGCCCATGAAAAACCGAACAAGAAGACAACCTGCAATTCTAACGTCTATCAACTGGGTTAAGAACAATAGCTTGCTACAGTACAGTTTTACCCAGTCAGGCCATTGCATCTGAAACCCCAGGGGAGGAATAAAAGGGAATGTTGAGCAGTTAACTCTTGCTAGATGCATGACATTCAAAAATGTGAAAACTGGAGGACTTTCTTCACCCACAGTGGCTGGAATCAGAGCATAATGGTTAAGCTCATGGGCTCTTTAAAATTAGAGAGACCTGGGTTTGAATCCTGTCTGTTATTTCCTAGCTGTATCACCTTTGATAAGTTATTTAACCTATCAGAGTTTCATTGCTTTTTACAAGGCTTTGGTTGACATACATAAGGCTTTTAGCAAGTTGGTTGGCAGAAAGCAAGCCCCCAACAAATGATATAATGATATAAACTGATGATTATGTATTGTTTCCACTAATCTGGCGGATAAACTGCCAGTTATTGAAAAAACTTACAAGAACCACTGCTAGCAGGGAGGAGAAGCAATATGATACATTCCTATCATACACTAAAGAAGAGATTCCATTCACTTATGGACATTGGTGTGTGTTTATGTGTGTGTGTGTTTTATGTGGTGTTTCGGGTCTCAATTATAGTTCTGAAAATCATGCAGTCACATAATTCACATCATGTTCTAAATGAGTAGTTAATCATTCAAGTGACCAATAGTTAATGTACAGAGAAAAGACTACTTTTAAATATGGTACCTGGTTGGTAACCCATAGGCCTGTCTTTTCCTAGTCCTAAATACAAAACCTAGAAAAAAATAGGGGTAAAAGAGGAAAATAAAGTGAAACTGAACATGGCAATACAGTCAAGGCAATGCCAAAAGCTAGCAGGAATTTAATTATCAGATCATTTGAACTGAACTCTGAAGTACAACTTCAGTCCATATATGCCATGATGGCCCAAAACTAGACAGAAGTACAGTTTTCTCCTCAAGGAATTAAAAAGTATAGAGTAACCAACATGTTTGGCAACCATTATGCTACAGGAGGTTCTACAGGATTTTGCTAAATAATTACCTACAAAATTTACGTACACTCAAGTTCACAATTTGTGGTATTAAGTGGTAATTGTTCAAAATCCCCCCCCCCCAAAAAATGCCATTTGCCCTTATTTGAGCCATACTGGATGGGGGAAAAGTCATGTTTTTCTATTTAAAGAATAATATTAAAGGTAATTTAGTCCTATCACTACCTAGCAACTTTACTTATCCAAATGACACTAAGAGTCATACATTAAAATATGCTAACTTCAAGTTAGGGAAGAACTAAATATACTAGAAAATACTTCTATGACATTCTGAGCTAAGTTTGACTTAATTTAAGAATAGTCATGTTAACTTAAGCATATAAGAACTCCAAAAGGCGAGAACAGTGGGAAAGACTACGTGATTCATCAATAAGTTCCTTGCTACATTCTCTTTTTAAAAATGCCAATATATTTCACTTTAGGAAACGCTGTATTTTCCTTCAATTCTGTGCTGCTAATAATTAATTCATTTTGCTTACACTGCATCCAGCTTCAAATCATGGTCTCCATTTCCTGGTAATAGATTCTGCCACAGGCAATATGCCGTGCCATAACCTCAATTACAACTTACAAAGGAGAAGACTGCACTTATTTTCTGCTGGAGCCACTATTTTGTCTTAAGTGAAATTGTATATGGGTGATGGGGAGCACTGTTGTAGGAGGAACCAGTGGGCCCCAACCATATTTAATGTATGTAACAATCCTTCTTAACTCACGGCCTAGGAATGAAAGATCCACTGACATTAAGCAGCTGATGAAAAATGCCAAATAAAAAACTTCAATTATAGTAGGAACAACAGTGGTAGACACAAATCTGGTGTTATCATTATCAAAAGTGAAAAATTCTAATCAAACAAATCTTTGTGCAGATACCAACAAACCGTAAAACCATTATTTCTTTTGAAAAATACAACGTGTTTGTGTCTGTGTATGTGTAGAAAGAGAGATAACACAGAGAGACAGAAACAGAGACACAGACAGGTATTTACTTATAATACAAATTTAAAAGGATATCAGACAGAACAATTATTATCTTGTCTTATTATTTACTCTATTAGAAGTAAATCATTTTTTAATTTTTTAAAAATTATTGTTATAATTTCCATTTATATTAACACTCAGAATGTGTAGTAGATATGAGACCAAATTAAAAGGCAGGACTGTGCATGCATGCATGAATGTGCAGGTGCATGTACTAATGGTGTGTGCTAGGGAGAGTGAACATTTTAATGGCATTTCTTGCTTCTTAATTTCCTTCTGAAATTATATAGCAGAAAGGAATATTTAATAATGACTACAAGGTGCCCCAGGTCTTTAAGTATTCCTTTAATAAAAGTGTTTAGCTATAAATGGGAAACTCAATTACTGTAAAGATGTCTGTTAGCATGTTAAAACCTTATCCAAGTCTCTTTGCTTCACTTTTTACCTCTGAATTCTCCCACTTGTGAACTTGATTCCTGTCTTCTCTGGTCAGATATAGTTTGCACACTGAGTGCTGGTATGATCATGGACTAAAAGGAACGTCAGGCACATGCTGTCTCAGGCTTCTTCCATAGGAACACCACTTAGCTCAGGGCATGTCACATCATGGTTGATGATGGGCCAAGATGCCCTTGTCAACTACTCACAGGCTCTCTGTAATTTGGTAGAGACATATATAATTAATTCTGCTTTGTCTCTGATGTTTCTAGAACTTAATTATGTTGAAGTCCTGGAAGTCACTGATATTGACCAACTGTGCCCTTAATGGGTGAAACTTAAGAGAGGCGTTGCTAAGATCTCATCTTTTGGCAAGTCAAAAGGAAAACAATCAGAAAAATAGGCCTGGGAGCTGCAGAAGGAAAGCACAGTGATGCTCTGTGTTAGTCAATCAACTGCATTTCTGCTTCCGCCTTTTACTTTCTTTCTTCACAGAATAGTAGAAATGCCCAGTTGGAATGGCTGTGGATCATCAAGTACAATCACCTTAATGTCTCACATGAGACCTCGGAAAGGCCATATGATTTCATCAGGGTTGCACAATTTGTCAGGGGGGTCAGGATTGGGAGCCAAATTTCCTGGCATCCAGTCAGGCTGTCTGTCCACTACAAACTATGTTGCTCCTAACCTCTAGCTTACAGTATGAGGAGATAATCTGTCTTTCACAGAAATCGTTTTTTCCTAGGAACAATGAGGGGGGGGAGACAAAGGGAGAGTGAAAGTGGGATAGGGAGAGGCAGAGAGAAGGGGAGAGGACAGGAGAGAAGGGAAGGAAAGGGAAGGGAAGGAAAAGAAAAGGAAAGATTTCAGCCCTCCTTCAATATTACAGTGTAGGAGGATCTAGGCCTATAACTGGGTCATATATAACTCATTGCCAGGTTGATCTACCAATAGATTATATACGTAAGGGACTAAGGAGACTCCTGGGGGAGAATCAGTCCTGAGCAAGCATCTATAAACAGCACTGCACTGAAGGGAAGGAGTGGTGGGAGTGGTCTGCCTGGCAGGGAAGAGCATATATATATTTTTTTTTCCTATATTGTTTTGATCATCAACACATAGTGATACTAAAAAGCAGACCAATTTCAGCCAGTTTTGTTATGGTTCTAAATTCTCCACAAACAAAGCATCCCACTACTTTCTGTACAAGAGTGTACTGCTCCCCCTGCCTCCACAGCACCCTCTTTGCTCCTCTCTGCCCCCCTAACCCTACAAACTGGTAAACCTCTGATGGTAACACAGTGGGATGAACTCCAGAGCTCTGGGTCCTCACCATCCAACAGAACCCACCAGACAGTGGTGAGAGAGGTCGAATCCCTCTTTGTTTGCCAGAGGACATTTTGTAGATCTGGCATCTAGGGATTGGGGTGCCAGTGGGTCTGCCCAAACCAAGGGGCCTAGCAGACTCAACTCAATAATGCATAGTAAAGAGTCCCCAGAGCAAGAGACAAGGAAAAGAAAAAGCCAGCATATAGTAGCAGTCTATACAGTTCACTGGGTTATTGGTGAGCATGTGTGACATTCCCCCTGGGAACCCTAAATATGCTGAGTTTTTCTGATGGGAGATTTTTTAGAAATAGGCCTTAGCAGATGGTCAATATACATTACCACTGTAGCTATTGTATGAAAAATTTCTGGTATAAGAATATGTAAGATAAACATTACAGAAAGAAGTCTTTTAAAAAAAATCCCTGGGGATATACATTAGTGGTACAATTTTTAACAAGTTTATGAGTATAGAAAGTCTAAACAAACACTTCAACTACTAAGGGTGTTAAATGGACAAAGTAGACAATGATTAAGTCCATGGACTAAAAGCACTGAAGCTTCTGGTCATGTTGCATACATACAGAGTAGCTTTTCCTGGAGCAAAGCACCAGTCTGTGTACAGTGGCATGCTCTCAGTGTTGGAGGACACAGGAAAGGTGATTTAATACACCCTATCAACAATGCTGACTCACTTACCATAAAAGCATGATCTCAACTAATTCTGAAAGACAAAAATTATCTCAATTATTAAAAAGTTTTCCACCAGTTTTTTCATTTTTAAGTTGTTTTAACAGAGGTGTGATTACATATCCCCCTTCTATTATTTTGAAGTTAGAATTTCAGGAGAATTGGAAAATTATGTGCTAAAAATTCCCTCTATGTAAACACTGAGTAAAAAGAAAACTCATATGTGTGTTGTCAGGCTAAATTATGGGTGAAACGGAGGACTGTAACCATATGCATCCACATGCGTTGACTGTTGTGGCAGATTTAATTAGTAAAATTAGTCAAATCCACCAGCCAAGCTGTGTCAAATCAAACCAGCACAACCTGTGTTTGTTGGCAGAGTACTACAATTAAATAGGCTGAGATTATTTCAATTTAAGAGAACTCTGGGTTCCTAAGTATACCCATGACTATGACTAACCTTCAGATGAAATTATAAAGGTATTCTGGCTTTCAGAGAAAAAAGAGTAGACAAGTTTCCTAAAGTACTCAACAATACTTTTATTGCATCCTGCAAGGACTTACTTTAATCAATCTGGAAAATTCTCTAATTGGTTAGATTTCCAGAGAAAATTCCCCACTTACATACAAGAAGACCTTCTAGTGACTCTTAAATTGCATTGGGCAACCTAATCTCATCACATACATTAAATTGGAAGAGTTAGGCTATGAAATATATTGTTTTCAAAGAAAACTGACAGAAATAACCTTAGTGAGGCAATGATTTCCACCTATAAAATCTAGGCAAGTTAATTTCCCCTATAATTCCATCAATAATCATCCACACAGTTCTAATAAGGATTTTTCAGGCACAAGGATATTTATTTACACTCTTTACCCACTCTCTAAAATACTTGGGATTTGAGGGGCACCAATCTGAGTAGTTGAATCCTTTCTTTTAGACACAGAATTCCTTTTGGAGTTAACTGAAATAGTTTTGGTTCTCTCCTTTGAAGTTTTATGAAATTTCCTTGACTTCTTGTGCAAGATGACTAATTTGCCTAAAAATGGAACAGGGGGAAAAAAGTCCTAGGACTCAGAAATCAAGCAATCATTAAGGCACCTTCCTCCTACTTTTCATTACTAGGAGCCATTCAGTGACCTCCACAAAGGTGGTCATGAGAGAAAGACTGTCTGAACTGACAGCTTGACTAAGTGCACTTCTAAAGCCTTCCATATTGGCATTTAATCTTTTATTTAGTCACGGAAACATGAAGTCACCATTTTTAAAACTGCCAAGAGAAACTGGGGGAGAAAAGTGTTATCTTTCTTCAGCTCCCAGCAAAACATTGCAAGATAATAGGAAAATGAGAGTATTTCTTCCATTAACCCCTTGACCCTGTAAGTTAATGGCTTTTTGTTGCACATATATCAACAAACAGGGCCCATGTGAGAGTCTAACCCAGGGAGTAAGATCTCTGCAATTACATGGAACTGTGTCCTGGTGCTCCATACTGATACCTAAGACACCTAACGTAAGGGCCACCCTTCCCTGGAAGCTGGCCAGGAAGCATAAACTACAATCATCTCAGAGCAACCTCACCTTGAAACACAAAAAGACATTTCAATTGTTATTTTAAACACACCAGAAGTGTTGCCATGCCTATTTTTTGCCTTTATCTATTGTATCATGAAGGTGATATTTTCATTGTCAATGCAGAACTCAAATCCTCTATGTTAAGAATAAAGTGAGTAAAACAAACATGGAAACATAATTTTAAGCAATTTCCTAAAAGAAAATACATTATAATTTGTATAAACTATCCAATTGGTATGCTTTAGCTATTGTTTAAAAGGATGACAATGATGATCAAAATTACTATAACTTATTATTTTAATGTTAAGATTGTGCTGGGATTTCCCAAATTAAAATGTTAATAAGTAAGGGCTTCATCAAGTTGATTTGGGATACAAGAAAAAAAAAATGACTTAATTTCTTCAGAATCCAAAACCTCATCAGAAATGTACTTATACAAGTGAGAAATCTTTAAGGGATAAAATAGCACTAAGTTATTATATTTTCATAACTTTTTTCCTAATTGTAAAAGTGCCCCTTCTCAAAAAATTTCTTTTGAATAAATTTCTAAAACAGGAGAAATTATGTTAGGGAGCATGTTGAAAGATCGCAATATTTACTGTTAAGTTCTACTGTAGAAAATCCATCCCAACATACATGTTATTACATTTTTGAGTAATAAAAAATCTGAAAATAATAGTTTTTAACAGAATGACTTAATTCAAACCACAATTAAAAAGTAATTTGGAGTAAAAACTCAGCAGACTTATGTCTCATTATTTCTAAGTTATTAATACATAAAGACACATTGACATCTCATTTATTTGGCTGCAACCATACATCAAACCAAAATAAACAATGATTTAAAAAATGATAGGATTTAGGGACACCTGGGTGGTTCCGTTGTTAAGCATCTGCCTTTGGCTCAGATCATGATCCCAGGGTCCTGGGATCAAGCCCCGCATCGGGCTCCCTGCTCGGCGGGAAGCCTGCTTCTCCCTCTCCCACTCCCCCTGCTTGTGTTCCCTCTCTCACTGTGTCTCTCTCTGTCAAATAAATAAATAAAATCTTTAAAAATATATAAATAAATAAATAAAAAATGATAGGACTTATCAGAAAGACACTGAAGTAAATTTACTTCCTAAATTATAAATTACACTTGGATTAGCATAATAAATTAATATTTATTATAGCCCCATAACATAGTAGGTGCCAATGAAATACCAGTGGTAGCTACTCTTATACTAATATGACTATGCAGGTTTGATCTATAAAAGCTAGTAATGAGACAGAAAAGACTCTCTGTGATCAATCGTGTGACCGCCAATCATGTGATACAAATGATGAACACCCCTTTTTGGAAGAGACTTCAGTTACAAATAGAAAAACTATGACCTTCTAAAATCAGAATAGTGCCACAAAATTATCAGATAAATCCAAGATGTCATCAAAAAAATAAAATAAAATAAAAACAAAAAAAAATGAAAGCTGAAGAATACAGAGGAAAATATTAAACCTTTGCTCAGTGTATTATAGTAAAGTTAATTTTACTCCAAATCTATACCTGAGTCACTGTTTCTAATTACATTTTATGCTAAATTCATTTAAAGTAATGAAATAAGGCTTAAAAGTGGGTTTTGTATGCCACTGATGCTAGTTGTTACAACTGTGAACAGTAACAGTAATAAATGCTGTAGAACATATCTGAAAATAATAACTTTTCCATAGAGTCCCATATTCTGGCATTCTTAATTACACATCAATCTAGATATAGTAAATTAATAGCCAGCCAACTTTAATCTCAAAATGTATTGACCTTTACATACAAAGAACATCCTACTAACTCAGTAGGATATGAACTTTAGCTTGTTTTTCCAATTCTGACAATTAAATGCACCAAATCCACCTTTTATCTTTATATATTCCTTTCAAGACCATTCATTCATTTATCAACAAATGCTTACTGTTTGCTCTTATGCTACTGGCATCAAGTGCTGTGGATACAAGGTGAACAAAATAAGGCAAGATCCAGGTCTTCATGGAATTATATTAATCAAATACCCTTCATAGCAGTTATCATACAATAGACAAACATCCAGAACTATGAGATGTGTTATGAAGGAAAGGTAGCCAGTGCCACAAGCGGATGGGACTGAATCTGGCCTTTGGATTTGGAGAAGGCTTCATGAAGAAGTAATACTTGAATAGGAATCATAAGTACAAGTAAGCATTAAGTAGGTGAGAAAGAAGGGGGGGGAAGCCTCAACAGGGTGGGCACAGCAGGCACAAAGAAAGAAATAAAGGCACACATAGAGTGTGGGGGGTAAAGTGTTAGGAGGGTGAGGCAGCAAATAACTTTGGGTCCAGATCATGCAAGCTTGGTGGACTGGATTAAGGATTTTTAACCACTATCCCAAAGATAACTGGAAGGCTATTGAAAGGTTATAAGCAGAAGAATGACATGTTCAGATTTGGGTTTTGAAAACAGCATTCTGCCTGTGGTCTGAAGTAAGTGTACAGAGACCATTTAGAAGCATATTGCAATAGTCTAGGTGAGCGGTGATGGTAGTCTGCCTGGGTGACAGGACAGTGAAAAGAGAGAAAAGTAGATGCAAAATCAAGATACTTAGGAGGTAAAAAGGACAGATCATGCAGATAAATTGGCCATAGCTGTAAGGGAGAGGGAGGATTGTGTTTTGATGTCCTCAATAATACCACGCACTGTAATAAAGAACAATGGAAGAGGAGAATTATGGAGAAAGATCTTGAGTTTGTTCCAGATATCTGGCACCCGAGATATCTAAGAGAAGATTTCAAGAAAAGTGTGGCCTACACAGAACTTGACACATAAATCTATAAGGCATCAGCCTGGGGTTTGTTGGAGTAAGGCAA
Source organism: Eumetopias jubatus (assembly GCF_037043125.1). Taxonomy (NCBI): domain Eukaryota; kingdom Metazoa; phylum Chordata; class Mammalia; order Carnivora; family Otariidae; genus Eumetopias; species Eumetopias jubatus. Next base: position 100,397,723 of record NW_028274815.1, read on the forward strand.
CGACATGATGTCCCTTCAAAAAATTAAAAATGGATTTAAAGTAAATTGAAGTTCATAAATACAGTAGAGCTTTTATACAAAAATATATATTAAAGATAGGTGCATACATCAGGGCTCCCTGTGGTAAAGCAAAATTATGTAAGTGAGAATATGAAGGTCTCATTTCTGTACTTCTGACCCAGCATACAGTAGGATGGCAATGCTTTTTGCCTTCCAGAAGGAAAAAAAAATAGAGCACAGTTAAGAAAAGACAAATGCTATATTCATCTAGACTAAACTAAACTAACAGAAGACAAATTCAGATTGTCTTCCAATAGGGAAATAACTCAATATCATCTGCTATAGAGTATCCCTGACTAAGTAAACTTTATTTCACTTTTTGTTCAAGTAATTTATACTGACACTGAATGAAGATGAAACTATTCATATAAAAATATTACTGTAATATCCTTAAAAGAATCTAGTTATTCAGATGAAACAGTTCTTATTTTTCCTACATTGGTTACTACTAATTTTCCCAGGCTGGCCGCATTAAAAACAATTCTTGGTCATCATTTTTCAGTGAATCCCCTACGGAGAAAAAGCCTAAGAGATTAAACAGGAGGAGAGCATTCTTGTTACCACACTGGATCAATTTCCAGTTATAGATTCCAATCACAGAGGAGGCAGAAAACCTTTCAGAGCCACTTACATCAAACATTATCCCCTAACCGAAAATGTGGTAAGTCAGCAGACAAATTCTTTCTCAGACTTGACAAAAATTGTGGTGATTATTATTCCTTCCTATCAACCACCTGAGGCTCATAAAAACCTAAATATATATATAAACTCATAAAACTTCATATAATATGAAACTCTTCATGTCAAGGTCAATGTAAACCTCTATGTGGCCAAATACAATGGACCCTTCCCTCTCTTCTACTTGGACTTCTCTACACTTGGCTTCTGCAGGATATACTTGGCTCCTTCATTCATACAACATTTTTCTCTCTTGAATTTCATAAAGTTCCACTACTTTTCTTACTACCTCCCAGGCTGCCTACATTTGATCATTTTACCATCCCATTTTCAAAATGCTAGATGTTCTCTTTACTATGCACATTATTTCCCAACATGACCATATCCAGGCAGATGGCTTTACATTCCACATGATGATTTCAAAAATATAAGCACAAAAAAACAAGCTACTAATTTTTATTACCGGCCTTGACTATTGCTCTAATTTCCAAACTGGATATTCATTTGCCTGTTTGGTATCTATCTTTTAATATCTTTTGGTGCTTCAAACATCCTACGAGTCTAAAATGGGATTCACTTTTCCCCCACTCTTTCAAGTGTTCATTCCTCTCTTTGTTTTTACCAGACCCATAATGACATCAACATCCATCTAGTTGCTTAATCCAATCCATGGGAAGTGTTCTTACTTCCTCTCTCCACCCACCTCCCCTACCAACCCTCATACCTAATTTATCGGCTAGTTCTCCAGGGTCTTCTTCAGGACCCTTCCTGAATCATCATCATCACCACCACCACCACCACCAGCACCATCAGCTCTCGTCTAGATTCTGGCTTTCTTCTCCTACTCCTCTCTCTATATCTACTCTCACCCCTAGAATGCATTCTTCACAGTCACCAGAGTGACCTTAAAACCATAAATTGTCTTAAATCTCTCCCACATTTGAAACATTCTATGGTTTCCCACATTTATTCCCAAACTGCTTACTGTGCCCTATACTAAGTCCTTCTTGGTCTGGCCCCTCCTACCTACTAACTCATTCTCTTCTCACTGTGTGTTATCTAAGTGGCCTCTCTCTATAGTATTAACTTAAAAATGCCAAGTTCTTTCCCATTTAAGGGATGTTGTCCTTGTGGTTTTCTCTCCTTAGGATGCTTTTCACAGGGCCAGCTCCTTCCTTTTCATTTCCAGGTCTCATCTCAAATAGTATCTCTTCAAAAATATTTTTATGACTATATACACAAATGCACTTTCAAAAACAACCCAGCATTTGTTTTCCTTTATAGCATTTTCCACATCGTATCTGTATTCACTAGCTCATTATCTTTCTTCTTGTCTCCACTACAGTATGTGCTCCCTGCATGCCTAAACCTTGCAGGTCTTGTTCATTCTGATTCCTCAGCCTTCGGCACTTATGAAATCCCAGTAAATATTTGTTAAGTGAATTCAAAAATTCCACAAACATATTTTTTAACATGGGAAAGAAGTTATAAAACCTAACATAAACTTGCATTCAACAAAATACAAATGAGTACATACTTAACCAAAATTTGCCTTCTATATGTTCCTTTAGAGGTTATACTGTTTTCTGATTATTTCATTTGAAAACAAATAAACCAGTAAGTTTCTCTTATTTTAGATTTCTTAGATATATTTTAGCATATAATAAACGTTTAAGTTTATATAAAATTTCCTAATGGTAATGGTCATCTTTCTAACACAAACTGCAGAAATATGACAAGATCATATTTATTTCCATTTGACTAAATGAAAAAATATTTCCCACATTTAAGTATCTTTCATTGATACCAACAGATTTATATCAATATTTGCCTTTTAGGAATGTTACAGGAATAACAAAAGTCCTCTGCCAACAAGGTATTTTTGAATGATAGTGTACTAATTAGAGAAAGTCATATTATCTATTCTTCTCAAAGGATTTTTTTAATGGTCACAGGAATTTTAAGACCCCAAATTTGAGTATATAACTACAAATATCTACTTTCAACACTGATGTAAATTTGAGTCTCTTCAAAAGTGAACATAGCATATTAAAGTAAACCAAAGGAACCAAGGGGGTCTCAAGTCCTTTGGGATCAGATTTCATCGCAAATCAAGGTATGCTGCCACTCTGCTAATGCAGACCTGTGCCAGTCAGTAAGCTCTTGTCTCGAAGCCCCAGTGCCATCCTTTCATTCCCCTGCTCTGTGATGCTGGAGTTGGGGCTGTGAAGCTCCATATCATATCAGCCAGCTTCCTGTTAGGTTCTACCAACAGGGGCAGTAGAAGGAAATTGGCAGGCAGGGGAAGGGGAGACCGGCTCCTTCCATTTTCACTCATCACGACTGTCAGTGGAGTCCCTGCCAAAGCTCTTCGCCCTAGCAGCTGTAGCAGTTGGCCTCAGCCTCTATTTTCCGGCTTCTGGTACTCCCAGGATAAGTTTTGTTGCACCTCTCAGAGGTACCGGCTTGAGGAAGACAGCTCTACAGAAACCCTCCTCCAGCGGGTGCAGTATCAGCACCAGCCAGGGAACAACCCTCCTGAGAGGCCAAAGCCTAAGTTTTATGGGAGTACTTTCTTTGAGCTCCAAGCATCCGAGAAACCTGACCTCTTTCACGTGTTCCCCTGTTCATAGGATTGCTATTAGTTCATGATTCTCTTTTTTACCTTTGTAGCCCTACAATGACTGTATGATCAATTCCCCATGTTAAATTTTCTCAATTGAAAGAACTAGGAAGGCTAACTTCCTGACTAGACTCTAGATGACTCAAAGCAAGACAAGAAGGGTGGCCTGTGGTGAACTAAAAGGAGGAATGAACCAGAAAATATCCTATAGAGAATAAAATGAAGTATCCGTATATTTTATGAATAAGTTGGAGGTGTTTGTTTTTTTTATATTAGACACCTCATAAATTATATCAACAAAATGTAAACTTCTTTGAGGACAAACACTGGGTCTTATGCTACCACAATGCTGAGACCTATTACTTATTTTGTCACTACACTTTTATTGAGTATTGCACAAGTTACATAAAATGTTTAATTTTCAATCCACACTATAACCTAATGGACACACACACACGTAAAAAGAAGATAAAGCCCAACGTCACACAGCTAATAACTGACGAAGCGAAAATTTCAGCCAATGTCTTTAGACCTAGCGTCCTCATTCTCCATGAGACCAGACTGTTTTCACTCATTTACCATTATATTCTTTGCCCACAAACGAGAGAACGCTGTACAAAATAGATGTTCAATAAATGTTTGTTGAGTAGATGACTGAATGCTTTTTCACAATTAAAATAACTTTGATTTGGTATCTTTATGATGCTGGTATTCATAAATAAACCTGATAACATTTCTGTCTCAAAGTTAACATAGCTTTGTGGCTACCATTCAGTGATCACAGCATTCTAATAAATAAGGGGTCCATCGGCTGACTAGGACAACAATGAGTAGGAAAAAGAAACTGAATCAATTTAGTAAATGGACTTTCCAATATAGTAATAAATCCAAGATGTTAATCTAACTAGAAGATGGGAATATCAGTGTTCAAGGTGACAACCCAGGTTCTCACTGCATCCTGGGTAATCAAAGTGTATTGAGGTGCAGGCTTTTTGCCCTAATGACTCCATAGAGCTGTGATATTAGCTCAGAAAAACTGCTTTATGTATCTGATTCTTTCTTTTGATAGAAAAGCTTCACTTCTGAATGAGAGGATTTTGGCATCTCACCAAATGATCACTCATACCCAGATAAACAGTTTTAATCTTTGAAGGTTATTCCTAACCAGTATTCAGCCCAAAATAATGAGCACAATTAAAATCTTAACAGAAATAACCTGACACCGGACCTGGAGCGTACGGGTACATTTATTATGATAAAGTAGGAAAAATAAATGTATGTAGGAGATAAATAACATGTTCTGCATTAAAGAACAAGGGTGTATCCACAATTAATACAGAGCAATTCTGTGCTAATTAGTCTTATATTCACAATTAATACAAAACAGTACAGTGCTAATCTAATATTCTCATGGATTATATGCAGAGGGAAACAGTGCCTGCCATTCTATAATAAAAAATTCCCCCAAATCAAATCCTGAAGTACATGATACATGATGTGATACAAGCTTTATGATGTATTTGCCATGGGGGGAAAAAACCCTCAAGAGTTATAAAGTAGAAACATTAATTCTAAACATTATTTAAATGTAGGATAAAGAAATATTCTTAATGTTGGAGAGGATAAGGGTTTTTTCTTGGGAATACCAAAAGATTTTGCAAAAATTTTAATGGTATCAACAGAGTACCATTAATTGATTACCATTAAGATTTCAACATTAGAGTATATTCTAATATGAAATATTTACCAAGTAAAAAAATAAATATAAATGCCTGTATATATAAACAAAATATAAATTCATTCATATTTATACATTATATGCTTTTGGAAGGGCTTTGATTATAATATACCAACTTTAGTTTATAGTCATATATATAAATAATATATAGTATACTGAGTTTATGAGTGCTAAAGAGGGTTTGGTGGCATCTGAGCGGATGGTGGAAATAGCTGATGAGTTTCAAAAGTCTTTGATTCATGTCCCAGCTCATAATTTCAGAATATTCAAAGATTTACAGACATTTTGTAAATTATTTCAGGTTCCACATAAAGAAACCAAGGCACAGAGAGAGATTATATATCCAGGCAAGACTATAGCAAAACTAGGGGCAACAACCAGTTCCCCTGATATCAATATTTGTGTTTGTATCCCCCTAATTCAATTCTGGGTCTTAGCTTTGCTCAACTAGAAAACGGAAATAATGACTCTTTTGTAAATTTCACATCTTTTATATGGCTCCAAAGATGATGTGCTCATGAAAGCACTTCCCAAACCATGAGGCAGTCTACAGACATAGGGAGTGTTGAAGCACAGACGTCATGCATTTCTTTAGTCTTGCAGTACATACCCAGGCTCAAAATTTAAGCCCAAATATTTGCATGCATAATTCAACGTACTGTATTTAAACAGAAATGTCTTCTCACATTTATTAAATTGACTTATTTATAAAATGTAGAACTAATTAGGTTTTAGCATACTCTGGGCAAAAGAAAAAAAATGCATTATAAACCATATCTGAAGTTTCACAGAGATTTTTTTTTTTTTTTCCAAAAGGGAAAACGCTGTCTGCACAGACATGGTTGATGCCTTGCTTCATAGCCCCTTGGATCAGCTGAGTAAACCCGCAGCTGAGCACACTTCCTGTTACTGACAATTTCCCACCTCCCACACTTAGGTCTCTCTTCTCCACATTTCTCGGGCACTCCCAGAGCTCACACAGAAATGCAACCTGGAAGTCAAATGAAGAAATGCCCTGAGGAGACTTAACACCCCTGCCTGGAGGCAACTCTCAACCAGCATGGAGGGGCAGGGAGTGGGGGTGGTGGAAGCATTATTTTGAGGGTCTGTATCTAAACCTCACTTGCAAATTCATCCTGAAAACGGAACTAATCTCTGCAAAACTCTGAGGGGTAATTAGTTAATTGTGGCTGCTTTCAATTTGGGTCTTCAGGGTCTACTTTTAATTATGTGAACAAGGCAAAGCAATGAATAACTGGCAGATATATAAACACATGCAACACTGACAATTACAATTATGTCTGGCCTACACCATTGACAAAAATTTAATGAATCCCTTAAGTGTCACAATGCAACCTGTCCCTGCCTTGGCGAAGGTCATTCAACTAGTCCTACTGAGTGAAATGGTGTTACTTTCTCAAACAGAACAACTTCAGTTGTGGCTCATAAGGCCAGCTTGGTTATAATCTCTTTTATGAGAGTACCTCTAATATGATCCTTCTCAGCAACTCCTTCCAACTTTTATCTACTCAGAAAACACTACCTGTACTCTGCCCTGAGCCTTGGAGTGGCCTTTCGCCCAAAGCAATAAAACCTGCAAGCGTGGAGAAAAGTTTGTTTTTTATGAACCAAATTATCACCAAATATTTATTGAGCACATTGATAGCTATGGTATATTTGAAGTCTTTAAAGTCAGTAAAATATGCAGTTTTTATTTCTACACAAATTAGTGTACATGTAAAATATGTACTTAAAGAGAAAAATAGTTGCCTGTTGAAATGAGGGAGAAAATGATGGCATTTTATTTTATTTTTTTTGAAAATGATGGCATTTTAAATTTACATATTTGATATGCTGCTTAGGTTTGTTTAAAAATATGTGAAAGTGGACAAAAGCACATGTAGCATCCTTAGTGATCACCTAAATATTCTATTTTCTTCCAATAAAAAATGCAGTCTAAGTTTCATTTTTAAATGTTTTTTTTTTTTTTAATTTCAAATCACTTTTTTCTTTTCCACTTCTGAGTACTTTACTTTTTATATTTCATCATCCTATTTATGCAATGTCAGAAAGGCAAATATACCTATATTTCTAATGGAAATGAGGTTGGATGGTTTATAACTTTGCATTAGAATTTGCAATGCGTGATTAATCTTCAAGATAAAGTGATATTCTCCCGGAGGTCATGTTTTTGGTCTTTGGTGGGGGGGCTGTTCTGGATTGAAGGAGAAGCTGCAAAATGATATGATTTCTTTTTCTTTTAGCCCTGAGAACACCTATATTTAATCAGTGTAAACTATGCTTTTATTACAATTTAGGTGTATCATAGACACATGGCAAAATTTAATTGCACTTAATTTTTTTCTTTCTCTTTTTTTTCTGAGTAATTATATAAGAGACCTTAATGTCATATGCTTTATGATACAAGCCTCAATTTTTAATGGATGAATTGAAACAGTTTGTACAGATTTTAAAACAGTAGCATCTTAATTTTAAAAAATGAAAATAGTAGGGATACATTCAAAAAATAACACTAATTTGATTTTTTAATACTGAAAATATAAGAAAATGAGAATGGCCCACTATCTCACCACTCAGAGTAACCCTACTAATACATTTTTTTAAATCAAACAGTACTTAAAAGTAGATAATCAGAATCTTCTCTTTCCTAACAGTCTTTCTTTATAAAGAAAACCACTATTAAAAGTACTTTTAAGTACTTATCCTCAGGTGTTGCAGCCAGTTACCCTAATGTGTCTGCACATTATGTGTCATCCATCCATTCATCTATCCATCTACCTACCCATCCTCTAAAAGGAGGGATAATATTATAAACGCTATGCAATCTAGCCCATCCCTTGGTGCTTAATATATCCTGGAACATTTTCCTCATTGGTACAAATTTGCCTTATCTTTTTATAGATTGCATAGTATTTATACATTGCATAGTATTTCAATATTTAGAGAACATATACTTTTTGATTCTTGGATTTGACTGTCAGAGAATGGGCTAGACCAAACTTAATGAAAAGCCCTTGCAGGTAAATATTTTATAGAGTGGAAAAGCCAAGTTATAGTAAAGAGATCTCATAAAATTGCTCGGTTTCTCCCTATCAACTACCTGCATTTATGTGGTCCACAAATGACTCTGCAGCATTTCTTTAGGAAATGTTTAGAAAATGGTATTATCTGAGAAAGACCAGCCCCTAAATCCTCTCAAAGCACAATAAAGAGTAATAATTTTGCTCTCCCATAAACCAGGCTCTAGAAAAGAGTAGGGAGCCCATTGAGGTTGTCTGAACAGGGCAATGCGGCCTCCCTGGCATGAAAAAATGGGATGTAGTGTTATGTCTATAGTACGCACTAGGCAGACAGCATCAATTACTACTTAAATCTCCTGGATACTGAGGAAGATAAGCAGAACAAGGATTTTGTTTCAGGTGAGATCATGGAACAGATGATAGGGGCCAAGGCTCCTTGGTAAACTTTATCCTGCTTGTCCTGTCAACCCACCTTTGCTTTGACTTCATATTACATCTCTTCAAGTGAACTTACTGTCAACTTTGAACTTGCCCCAGGCAGTGAAAAAGGGCTACATGCTCCTTAACAATGGCAAGTGTTCTTTTTTATGACCTCTGAGGAGAAGTGAGAATTTAGTACAAACATGTACTTGGATTTCACTCTTTACAATATATTCAATGATTTCCTTTTAGAAAGGCTTTCAAAAATGATTATTTGTTTATTTTTTAAAGATTCTGTTTATTTATTTGACAGAGAGAGAGACTCAGCAAGAGGGGGAGTGGGAGAGGGAGAAGCAGGCTTCCCACTGAGCAGGGAAGCCCGATGCGGGGCTCGATCCCAGGACCCCGAGATCACGGCCTGAGCCGAAGGCAGGCTCTTAATGACTGAGCCACCCAGGCGGTCCTCAAAAATGATCATTTAAAATGTGAAAGGTAATTGAGAAAACATTCATGAAGGTGTTTCAAATTAATTATTAGACCCTAACAACTAACCATCTCTTTAACAGACATTTAATATAGAATCAAATGGTCTATCCCATTTAGATCATATTGGATATGGCAGATCAAATATGAAGATCAATAAATATCTGGTAGCTATGATCACCACTATGTGCGTAGCTGGGGAAGATATTAGAGCTAAATGATCCTTGTATGACTTAAAGTTGCAACCTCTACCTCCTTGAACATTGCCTACAATCAATTGAACTCAATGATGGCTGTCCTGAGGGTCCTTCAGGTACATTACTTTTCCTATTTTAGCTATTGCTGGCCTCCATTTCCTCTTTTTTTTTATGCCTATTTTGGGCTCTGAGAGGATAAAGAGAGCAGAATTAGAAACCTGAGAGCCCAGCATCCAACTTTACTGTTTTTACTGAAAAGTGAAATGGGAAATTCCAAATTTGAAATTCTAAAGAGGCAGGTGATCATTTCAACAAAAAGCTGTGGACATTCCCCTCTAACAAATGCTGCAGATGCTGGTGCACTGAGCCCACGGCAAACCCCAGGATCTACTCTACTTTTTGTTCTTTAAAAGCACAAAGTTCAACCCTGGGCCTCCTGGTCTCCATTCCCATTAAAGTCCACTCAAATCTCTTTTTTCTTCCTCTAATAATGAAACTCGGAGAGTTTAAAAGTGGATTCAACTCAACTTCTTTTGAAAGCTGAGAATGAACAAAGAGATGACTTTGGCCAGTAAAAAGAGAATAATAATACTTGCTTCCTTCCAGAGCAACCTCTCCCCAAGGGAAGAAATTGTCAAGGCTATTAAGAGGCGAGGATTGAAATCATGTTAATAAAGGGTTTGAGCTGTCCTGTCTTAGAGTCCGGCACAAAGATCCAGTGCTTTGCATTCCAGATGCTGAAAAATGCAAGCTATCTCAATAGGAGATTTCTGTACTTTAATTTCAAGCCTCTTCCTTAGGTCTCTCCCCCCGCCCTTTCTCTGACTCTGAGCGAACAAAACAGTATTGACAAGAGAACTGGGAATTCAGACTTTATGCATGTAAAGCATACTGTCACTACCCTTCTGTAGTCCCACCTACACAAGCAACTAAACAGAAGCAATACTGTGTATATCTGTGTGTTCTGCCTACCTAACATCCACTCTCCTTTCCTAAGAAATAAAAAACAAAACAAAACAAAAAGCAAACAAACAAAAAACTGAGCAAGGAGCATAGATACTAAAATCCATTTCCTATTCTAACTTTCAAATAGAGGTGGCCAATGAGATTTAAGAGAAAGTAGTTGAGTGGGGTTTCCAGAAAAGCTCTTCAAAGGATGCTAATGAACTCAGAGCATTGTTTTTGATCTTCACTCTCTTTTCTTTGCTCCCTCTTCCTGCCTGGAATACAGAAGTGATTGATGGAACCCCAGCAAGTCATCTGGGACCACAAGAAAATACTGAAGATGGAAAACGGATATTAACAGAGAAAGATGATAAAAGGAACCTAAGTTCCTAATGATTGTGGATCTCCCATATCACTCTTCGTCTGCCTCCTTCTCAGCTTTTTTTTCCTGAAAAAAATTTTAAATAAAAAATCAAAAAACACAACAACAGCAACAACAACTAAAGCTACATGAAGTTTAAGTCACAGTAGTTTGGGGTTTCTGGGGTTACTTTAGCCTACTGATATAGTCTGTATGGGATCATCTTGTTTGGGGTAGGCATGGTGGGGGCATGTGATGAGACAGTTTGAAGGGGTTGGACGATCAGTAGAGCTCGTCCATATTCCTCACCTTGACTCCAAGTTCCAGCTGGGCACCATCCCTCCTCCCTTCCCTCGAACTGTGATCACATTTGAACTCATTTGAACACAGTGTGCATCTTTTTGTTCATATCTCCTTAAAGGCTCTTTCTCCTGCTCACTGAAATTAGATTCAGCTTACAAAAGTATGCAAAATGTCTAAATGTGTGGGGGAGAGCAGGAAGGTGGGGAGACAGTAGACATTTCAAGGAAAGCAGAGTGATTTTCCCAGCCCAGGCCCTTAAGTCCTAGACCAGTATATCTGCCCAGACTCCTAAAATGATCTCTCTCAGAATTGTGTGTGTGTGTGTGTGTGTGTGTGTGTGTATGTGTGTGTGTGTAAGAGAGAAGGGAAAAAATTGTTTCTTTTAGCATGTTGCCACACGGAAGTTAACAGAAATTATTAAAGGGTAATTAAATGAGGACTATCTTTTTTTTTAAGGAGAAAATGTTTTTACAGAAATTTACTGTCATTCCACTGAGTTTTCTTTCTTCTCAGAAAAGTACTATGTTACAGAGCATCCCTGCCTCCAGGCCCTGTTTTTCTCATTTGTAATGATATACTATATGTAAAGTTATATTACCAGCAGTTGCAATTTCCCAACTGCTTGATGCCTGATGTCACAAAATTATAACTAAGAGAGGCTGTTACATTTACTGCTCCAAGGCACGGGGAATATTATTTCAGCAACAATGAAAGCGTATAATAAAGGACTTTAATTTTAATGACAGCTTGAATGCAAGCTGTTAGAAAAATCGAGTGCACGTTTTCCCCATGCAGGTAACAGAATCAGGTGGCCCCCTCGAAACAGCATCCTTTCCAACCTACTTTGGATTTAAATGATTCAATTTCATTCAACAAGCATTTATCAAATACCCATTATATGTGAAGCATTGCTGTGGGTGCCACAGTGATTGAACAGGAACACCTGCCCTTCAGGAGTTCACAATCTAGTGAGAAAAAGAGATGCCTATTAGCATAACTTTAATCAAAGGCAGACATTGAGAAGTGCTCAAATGAGGCCACGATGAAGTGCCACAAACTGCAGGAGAGGGATGTGTGAAAGCATCATGGAGAAGGGGGATTTGGAGAAGGACTTCCCTGGAATATAACATATACATTCCAGCAAAAGGACCCAACTTCCCACTAAGCCAAAAAGCTCAGGGGTGAGAACTCTTGAGTTGTGCAAGAGAAATCAGAACACAGCAAAAAAGCAAAGACTAGGAAAGAGCTGGCCAGAAAACAGCAAAAATAGCAAAGAAAGGAGAAGCTGCGAGCTAGCAGGCAGGCAATGTCAGTAGAAATTGGGGACTAATTAGATGTAGGAGTGAGGAAGAAACACCCAGACTGTACAGTATGACTGCAATATCTGTGTTTTCCGTTCATTAGCCTGAGGATCCACCCTCACATCCCCTTGTCCTAACCATTTATTTCAGTGCCCACCAGGCCTGACTGCCGGCACCTGCACTTTATTTATGTATTTATTTTGCCAACGGGCTTTCTTTGGTTTCCAAAGCTTGGTTTCTTCCAGCACACAGGAGCTGGGAGGTGCCAAGGAATTCACATTCAAGTGGAGCTGTTCCTAAGAGAGGACTGACAGGAGTTGGTGTATTAGTGGCCATGCTCCTTTGCCACTGGGTGGGTAATGGCGAGGTACATGTCGACATGGGCTTCCAGAGGTCCCTAGTTGGATTAAGCTCAGCTACTTGATGATACTCCTTGACTGGCTGCCTCCTCTTCCCTTGCTCACTTTCCTACTCTCCTACCTTGAGGCACCTTGCCAGTGCACTACCTACCCTCACATCTTTGAGCCTCAGTCTGCTTCTGGGGAAACCTGACTTGAAGACCACCCACATGGGTGATGACAATTTAATGTTGCACCTCATTGAAGTATTATTATCATCAGCATTTTCTAAGGCTTTCCTTTGAAACTGTGTCAGCAGAGAAAAGAGCAGAACTCTGAGCAGAGCAAGTTATGCTGAGTGGAGATGGCAAAACATGAGACACAATAGAACAAGAGGTGTTTACCACCAGTATTTAGGGCAAAAATATTATTGAGTGACAGGATGGCACAGCTGTTTCTTGGAAGTCAGAGCTACATGACAAATCCGAGAGAAGGGTTGCAACTGAACAGGGTTCTACTGTTATAAACACAAGTACCTTCTTGCTTGCTTTTGTGCGCTGTTTCTACTTAAATGGTATTCATACAGATCATTAAGATTTAGGAAGAGACCCCAGGAAGGTAACAGTATAGGAATATGATCTCTCAAGTTGTTATGCACAGCTATAAATAAGCATGCATGGGAAAGTAGCAGTATGAATTGTTAACATTCTGAGATGGGTCCTTTGGGTGCAAGAAAGAAACATAGGAGAAGCTTCCTCTGAGAAATCTTCCTTGGCCATGCTGGCTCTCAGCAATCTCCCTGGCTTCTGAGATGGAAAAACATTCAGAATCTCAACAGTTCATTTGGCCCTCAGCCCATTCTAGGCCATACGTACTATGCACCACTGTGTACTGTCTTTGAAACCAGACTGTAATTCTTCTTGAACAGAAGTCTTAGTGGCCTGCACAAAGTGACTGGCCTGTTGGTTTTCCAGGAGAGCAGACTCTGGGATGGAGATTGGACTATGGGAAATTTATCAGGGAGCGTTCTCAAGATGAACAGCTATGGTGGAAATAAAGGAAGCAAGACTGAGTGGAGAAGAAACCTGGGCTGTGATGCAATCCCCACAATGCCACAGCTGATCCCATGGGGAGCTCTGAAACTGGGACTCCCTTTAGAGTTGTCACAAACTGGGGTGACGGAACTGGCCTATTATACACTTGCATTAACTAGTCACTGGATGCAGGCATCCACAAAAATGATAGATGATATATTTTGTCTGATTTGGGTGAGGTTAATGTCCTATAAGCATTTGGGGAAACCTCAGTAATTTATTTTAGTCATGAAACTGAAGAACTATGTTGAGAATATTATATCTATGATTAACATGAATGCAGTAATGACAACATACGCTGACTTCTGTTGCCTAGCTATATGAGTTCTATGTTTCCTAGCGAGATGGTTAAAGCTTTAGGGAGAAAACCTCTGTATTTCATTCTTTGGTTCAAAGTATTTTTAGCATATTAATTGTTCGATTATTGTTTATTGATGATGATCGTGATTTTATTGAAACCAATGCTAAGAAGTAACATCTTTTAATCCACTACATCATAAGCCTAAATACAGGAATTTTTTTAAAGATGTGTAATAAGCTTCCTAGAAAATTTTCTTCTAGCACTTAGGACAAGAAAAATACTGCTATCTCTGTTAGGTATTATCTTCTATGGTAACAAAAATTTTAACCAAGTCTGCCTTTTTTGTGTAGCTGCCAAAAAGCCTCTTCAAACTGATTCTTTTTCATACATTTCCATTCCTCACATTTTTTTATCGTTATGTATATTTACAATTAATTTATTTCATGGGCATTATGTGTGAACAAAGCCACGTATAAATAAATAAATCAGCACTGCAAAACTGTAAAACTTCTCTGGTGCCCCCAAAAGATATAACTGAAATTCTACTTGACTCTAAAGCTTTCCCTAAGAATTCCAATTACTCCATACAGATTTTTTGCTATGCTGTGTTACATGGTTTTGCAGTTCACAGCACATTAGAAGGAAAAGTAACTGAGGGAAGAATTGAGTAGATTCAAACATAAGAAAAATAACATCAAAAGAGGAAAGTTGAAAACAAATAAAAGGAGACCGAGGGATATTCTACCACATAGTAAAATTTTGGATTTTTCAAGTGATGCCCCTTGGGCTGTCTGTCTAAATATACAGGTATGTCTATAGAATATTTTGGAAAGATTTCTATTAAAAGTTACCTTTTACAAGTTTTGGTACTTGAATCAATAAAACTCAGTTCTCTGAACAAAGTGTTTTTGTAGGGATGCTAGATTTTGTGAAAATAGCCGATTGCTATCGTCTAAATAGATTTTGACTAATACCACCCCTATGCTTCTCTGTGTACTTATACATTTGTTTCATTGTTATCAATTCACTGGCAATTACATGAATCAGGGTGTTTTGAATTTCCTTTTCTTTTTTTCCTCTAGATAAAACAGTCAATGTGAATATGCAATAAAAAAGAAAGGTCACCCATTTCAAAAGCAGAATAATGTGCTCTCACTCTTGACAGTAACTTGGTATCAGAAGGTTCTGATCATGAATCCTTATGTGACCTCTCTTATGTATAACATTGGGATGACTCAAACTCTCTGAACCTCAGTTTCTTCATCTGTGAAAAGGGCGCAATAATACCTATCTCATGGGACTGAGGTGAGGAATAAAGAGGTTAATCTTTCTTTTTAAAGATTTATTTATTTTTGAGAGAGAGAGTAGGGAGAGAGAGAAAGAGAGGAGAGGGAGAGAGAGAATCGGGAGCCCGACATGGGCTCTATCCTAGGACCCATGAGATCACTACCTGAGCCAAAACCAAGAGCTGGCCTCTCAATCAACTGAGCCACCCAGGCACCCCTAAAGGGGTTAATCTAATTGCTTAACCCAAGACCTGGCCCACAGGAAACAATCAAACTGCCTATGCTACTACTTTTATTGTGTTTGTTAAAATATAAGAAATGAATCTACATACAGGATATAATGATCTAATAAATATTGAATGATGATTAAGATATTATAAAGTTTTAAAATAAAAGCCATAGAGTAGATAAGAATAAGGAGGATATGAAGAATATATAGATTAGTTATTTGAAAAGCTATTATTTGTCAACCTCTTGAACATTCTTTCTATTAAGAAGAATTTGGTGACTAGAATTTTATTTTTACCACATTGCTTAAGGACATAAACCAATCGTGACTAAGAAAACTGGGTTATGGTACATGGTACAATGTAAAGTTCCTAGTTAAATTCTAATTTGAAAAACACAGAGCTGTAAAGGCCACTGTGACCTGCTGACTAAATGCCTTGTGTTGTCAGCTTTCTGTAAATGATGGGATAGAGGAGGGAATGGAGACGATGACACAAATCCAAAGACTCTAGACTCCTTCACAGCTTTTCAGTGGGAACGCGAAAAATTCACTTGTGATCTTGTCACGTGAGTGTGTAATCAAACAAAGGCCAATACAATCATTGCGATTACCTTCTGAAAGATAAAAGGTGCAATGTGTCTATGAAGTGAGAAAATAATCCAAATTTTTATACATAGAAAAAGCATGAGCTAGTATTGAGATGGAGACATTAGATGACTTCAATCCTGCTTTAGGAAGAGAAATAAACTGTCATGGTCATGCCGTGAGCAGCAGATTGTTTTATGTACACTCTGAGTTGAGAAGGAAGACATCTGATAATCATTTTTGGTAGAACAAGTCTGACTATTTTTTTCCCCACCCATAATCTTGTCCAATCCAATGTTGACTCTTATGTATTTCCAGGTGATGCTGGAAAGGGAACCTGCCCTGAATGATTTAATCAGCTAGCTTCATTTTACTTAATTTTAGTCATCTGTAAGATTATAATCACAAAACCAGAAAAAAAATCAAATCACATATGAAAAGAGGACTATACTATGAACTGGGAGATTTTCATTCTAGGCCTAACTTCTCCCATAGTTGGCATTCTTGGATTTGATCTTTTTGAGCTTCAGTCATTAAATGAGGTGCTTGGATTGTATCATTGTGAAGGTGCTTTCTATCATACAACTGTCATTCAAGCACCAATTCTAGATAGTGCAAGGAGCTGAAACACTTTCCTCATCTGGGCTACTATTTCATGTCTTAAGCTCAAGCTTCATAATAAAGCCCTCTACGTGAGACAGCCAGGAAAAAAACATCCCAAAGTCACTTTAGCTCATATTACCTATATCTTCAAAAGCAACATGATTTGATGGTTCTGATGTGTTTCCGAGCGTGGCCCAGGAAGACCCGTCTGCATGAGTATCACTCCCCCAAAGCACCATGAATTCCAGGCTTTGCCACTCTATCGAATGCTTCCTGAATTCATTTTGAAAATGGGCTGGGTAGGTTGTCATAGCAAAGACTTCTGAACAGTTTAAGGGCCCATTTTACTGACAAGACCACTAGATGGAAGAGGAGAGAGGTAGAAAATTAAAACATAAGGGAACAGAGATGGACAGAGATGGAGGAGGGAGGACAACAAAGACAGGCGTCCAGCCAGGCTGGCCTTTCTAAGACAGCAGAAAGTGAAATAACCAAGTGGTATTTGGCTACTCCTTCCAGAGAGAACGGAACAAGAGAGATTTAAAGAGCATTTGTAAAGTCTACCAGATTTTTTAAAAATAGTTTTTCTATTTTCCGCCAAAATATACTACTTCTCCTTCATGTTTCTATGGCAATACGAGGCAGTGAAGAAACAGATAAACCTGGATCTGAAAATGGCTCTGTCATTTGCAAACTTTGGGAACTTGGACAAATTACTTAACATCTCTGGGACTGATCTGTGGGGAAAAGGATGGCAAAAATATACAACTGCCAGGGCTTGAGGATCAAAGTGGGGAAAAAAGTGTATAAGACCTCAAGCGGCAAATGCGCAATCTATTACTGACATTTTTCCTTGTTCCTGCTGTCTTGTGGCTTTAGCTTGACTTTTTCCCCAAAATACAGAGGATATAAATGGTCTGAATTAACATGAGATATCATATTTATAACCCATTTTTCTCCTCGTTACTAAAATTGGAGGCCACCTGATAAGTTGAAACTGCCCTTGATACGGGGGGATGGATGTCAGCGTGAACACTCACACATTCCTTACACTAGCTGTCAGACACTTCTACAATTTCAAACAAGTTTTTCTTCTTAACCTTTTATGTTTAAACAGCATATTACTAAATTTCATGCCTGGATCTACTAGCTAACCAATAAGTAAGTTTTATCTTTTTTGTTCTCTGGCGCCACTCTAGCCAGTATTTGTGTTATCCAATATGCCTCTTCTAACTTGTGTGGTCTATATGAATCGGGCTGCTTTCAAACTCGTTTCAGTTTCCAAGAAAACATTAGGAAAAGAAATCCACAGCTGTTAAAAACTGCTATCAAAATATATCAAGCCATAAAACAGAGGCAGAGGTGCATGGTTCTGATGGCTCCGTAGCCTCGCACACAGATCACAGGGCATGCCCTGTTCTCAGCCATCCTTATGAGATCTAGGGCCCACATGGACCAGCCCTTAATACAGCTGCATTCTGCTCAGCTCAATGCTTTAAGAGTAATCACAATGCAGGCAGAATAATCCTTAGTAAACAATAATCATTCAAAAAAACCCAGTTCACTGCTGGTGGGAATGTAAATTGATACATGTACTTTCCAAAGGATTATAAACAATGCATACCCTATGACCTACCAGTCTCAATTCTAGGTAAATATCCAGCAGGAGTATATTCATTTGTACCCTGAAAGACATGCACAAGAATATAGAATCTCTATTCAGAATATCCCCAAACTGGAAACTATCCAAATGTTCATCAAAAAGAAAATGGATCAATTATGGTATATTCACATGACAGAGCAATTAAAAAAAAAAAAAAGAGCAAAGCATTGCTACATGCGAAATATGAATAAAACCCACAGATTTAATGTTGGGTGAAAGAACTGGGACGTAAGTATATACAAACTACATGGCTCTATTTTTATAAATCTCAAAAACAGGCAAAACTAATCTATTATTGCTCAGGATACACTCCCCCAGTTGCGGGGAAGCAGGTAGTAACTGGAGGAAGTGTTCTATTTCTCAACTGGGTGTTGGTTACAAAACTGTTCAGTGTGTAAAATTTCATCTAGCTCTATCCCTAATATGTGTACATCCCCACATACGCGTTATACTCAAAAGTTTTAAAAATAGCAAACGATTATACAAATTTATCTTCATCTCTAAAACGATCTTGGAAAAAAACAAGAAAAAAGATGTCCAAATGGTAGGGAGAAATCTAATGGGTTCATCAAAACAGCATGATCACAAGTTCAAGCAGAGATTCTGCCATCGACTGGATATTTGTGTCCCCCAAGAATTCATAAGTTGAAACCTAATCCCCAATGTTCTGGTATTTTGAGGTGGGGCCCTTGACGGTGATGAAGTCATGAGGGTAGAACCCTCATAAATTAATGTCCCTATAAAAGAGACCCCATAGAACTCTCTTTCCCCTTCTACCATATAAAGACACAGCAGGAAGATGGCTGTCTATGAACCAGGAAGCAGGCCCTTGCACACACCAAATTTGCCAGCACCTTGATCTCAGACTTTCCAGCTTCCACAACTGTGAGAAATAAATTTGTATACTTTATATGCCACCCAGTCTATGACATTTTGTTATAATAGCCCAAACTAAGACAGACTCCAGTGACAGATGTGACACAGTACATTTGAGGACAACTGGGCCAATATCCCTGACATATATGGCTAAAAGGGGGCATTACTATTTTTATCATTACTACTACAACAACTATTATCCCTTTATGGACCAGGCGCTGTATTGTGGTTCCTTTTGAAAACATGACCTCATTCATCCTCACCAAGGCTCTATTAGAAAACACTCAAGTTTCCATTTTGCAGATATGGAAACTGAAGCTCAAACATGTTCAACCACTCATCTCAAGTTGTCAGAAGACCCAAGATATGAATGATCATTCATTCCAGTAACCCGTGAAAGCCTGTGGGCTTATGTGACCCCACTCTTTGGCTCCAGGAAATTCCCTCCCCATTGCTATGTGAGATGGCCATGGCTGGTTCTTCTGACATTCATTTTCCTTCATGGGTTCAGGTTTGTTCAGCCGGTGTTCTTCAGTCAGTCTGTGGGATATGGGTAAGCAGCCATGGCATTCCAGCTCTCCTCCCTCCCACACGCATGTGGTTCAGTTCCACTGAGCCCAACATCAAGGCTGCCAGACTGGCTGGACTCCAGGGACTCATTGTGACTACAATTTGCCTATTGGAATTATCAATGTGATCACAGAAGTAACCCAATTTCCTGCTTGCTATTAGAATTTTCAAAGGTTGATATGAGGGCAAGTGGTTTTAGAATTCACAGAGAAATCCAAATTTTTTTTTCCCCTCATGGACCCATATAAAAATTAGTTGTACTCAGCATCAGCAAATTAGTGGAGATTTTTTTGTAGTGAAAAGGAAAAATATGGTCACTATGTGCTTATGCTTACATTAACGGTCTCTGGAGACAGACAAACCTCTGTTCAATTCCCAGCTAAGCCACTTAGTAAGTCCCAGTTTCTTTATCTAATAAATGCAGAAATACCTTCATCAGAGAGTGATTACAAAAATAAATGAGATGATGTGGGAAAAGCACTTAGTTCAATCTCTGCCATGTGTATTGCTATTTCCTAAGTGGTAAATAATCACACATAAACACATACACATATAATTTATTTAACATGCTGCATTATGCACAAATATATATACCCACACGTACTCTCACAGAACCAAAGGTTGGTGATTTCTTAGTCTTGGTATAATTATGATAGCAAACTCTGCTTTTGAGAAAGTTTGGTCATGTGGTAGTTTACTCAAGTAGCTGAGAATGGCAGAAAAATACAGAATCATGAAGACTAGTATAATAAATAATCTGTGAGGCAGTAAAATAGGTTTTATAGAAATCTGAAGGTCTAAATTCTGAGGATTCAGAAAGTGTGAAATCTGTCCAGCACCACATATTTCCAGGCCACTTACTCAAATGTCAGTGCTCACCATATGTGTAGCCTGACTTGCATACTATCTTACTCATTTATAGAACATGTTGACACTTTGAGGTTAATAAACTCTTAACCATTAACAGTCTATAAGTCTACATGTAATAATGGCCTTTTAATCCATTGTCTTCCCTACTCTTTAAAGACTACAAGAGTTCTGCAGTCTTCCTTTATATTTCATATGACCTCTCAAAGAACTGAGAAGGGTATGTTCAGATAGAAATTAGCCACAGCCACAGCTGTGCTCAGGAAGCTAATTCACAGCAGAATTCAAGAAGACTCTGTTCCCTTACTCACTGGTGTTTAATGATTTTACTTCCTCATTACAGTTCTCTTGCCCCAATAGAGAGAAAATAATTAGACCTTGAACATGGCAATTAAAAAGCAGATATCCTGAGCTCTCACACTTGCAGCAGACCAGCAGACTGTTAAGGAGAGTATATTTACCCTGTTGGCAAATTTCTAAAAGGTTATAGAGCACTGTTGAGATAAAAAAAAATCCTTCATTGGCAAGTATGACCTCCAAGTTTAGATGTTCTAAGTTCAGGTCCCTACAAAGCATACAAATATAAGAGCTGGTGCTTTTTAATGCTGCCATATTTCCTTTAAGTCATGCACTAATACTATATTGCCAAGGTCTGGAAAGGCTCTTCTTCCATGGTAATGTTAATTACAATAAACAAAACTACAACCTTGGGTTAAAAACACCAGTAATCAAGTAACTTTATGTTGTGAAGATAACATATACAGTCTATAAAAGTGCTATTTGTTGAACCAATGAGATTCACTTAGAAAAGAAACTAAATATGCTCCTTTATCAGTTGGCAGTTCGGTTTTTCACTGATGCATATTAGGAAAAGACACAGAAGAAGTAAGTATACCTATAATCACATAGGCACACCGCAATCAGGATACATGTTAATATGGGAGACACAATAAATTTCTGTTGTTTAAGCCACCCAGTTTGGGGTACTTTATTATGGCAACCCTAGCAAATTAAAAGAGGCACCGTGCTTAATTTCAGACTTATTGCATAGTAAATTCAACTACACATTAGAGGTGTTACAATTTGAGTCTATCACTGGTGAGCTGCCCTACAAAACCACAGTCTATTGTCCCATACTGCCACTGATACATGCAGCTGATGGAGAGGCCCAGGAGATCAGGTACAGGGCCTCCTGCTAACAGTGAGTGAGCCGTCATTTAGTCGATCCTAAATTCCTGATCTACAAAAACTGTGAGATAGTAAATGTTCATTATTTCAAATCACTGGATTTGGGGTCAATACACTGAACAGAAATATATAACTAATACATCTAACTGATATTCATTTTCCCTTCCTATTGAGAGAAACCTTACTTATTATTCAGGTGGCAATCTCTAGTGGCTAAAATACACTCCCCAGCTCTGTGCAAGTAGAATTGACCCTCTAAGCACAATTGTGCCAACAAACTGCAAACAGAAACCTGCATAGAATATCTAGGAATGTTTTGCCCTCCAGGTAAATATGTTTTCTTTCATCCCATCTTGAATGTTGGTGTGATGGCTAGAGCTACAACCAACCACCTTACCACCAAGAGGGAAAGGTCAGGAAAATCATATTGAGCTTGGCCCTCATGTCAATAAGGTAACACCAGAATTACCTGCTTTTGGACCTGTTATATGAAGGAAAAAAGTCATTTTTAAGTCAGTTTTTCTGTGACCAACAACTGAAATACAATCTTTCCTGATAAAAGCTACTTCTTTATCTTACGTCATTTTGGGAGTTCTGGCCATAGCTTTTCTGTTTTTATTCTCAGAAAATATTATTCATTCACTGTCATGAAAGATATTACTAACTTAATTTTAAACATATTTAAAACCAGATATTTTGCATATATTATCCCCATCCATATTATTGGTATAAATAAAAAAGAACTCTCAGAAGGAGAAAGATGTAAGTGATAAAAGGAATGAAAAAAGAAGGGAAAAAGAGAAAAAGAAGGCAAACAAGACAAAAAGATATATAGATCTGGTAAAGAGAAAATGATAAGAGGGAAAAATAAGCCTGTGGAAAGAAATTGGTGTGAAGATAGTTAAAAGAACTTAAACATTAAGGTGTAAAAACAGTTGTTGTCCCCTTCCAGATGTCAAGTAGTTTTTAAATATCATGTGCAATGAGATTTTTACAAGGATTAATTTGTTTCCTAGTGTTTGAACTTTGACATTAAGCAATGAAAGCCTAAACTTTAGATGCTTTTGATAACTGTCTTTCCTGAAAACAAGATATGAGGTGATAATGAATTGAACCTTTGAAAACATAGGGTGAGTTTGCAGGTTCTGGTTATTTTATGGGTTACAGACAAAAAAAAAGAAAAAGTAATTACTTACTCTACAGAGATGGAATGGAGATGGGATAAATATTCCAAAAAAAGAAAAAAAATCTGAGTTAATGGATGGCATAAGGGTTTGTTTGTTTGTTTTTTTACATTCGTATAAAATATATTGCACACATATTATCAAAAAGAGAAGAAAATTACAAATCAAAATTTCTAAAGCTCTTTATAAGCCACCAGTGAAAATAATACCCTTTGGAATATTTTCCTGTTAAAAAAAATTACCAACTTTATACTTCCAGGAAAAACAGACGGATATGTTGTTTAAAGTTTCATTTCATTTTAAGTGGGTATTTTTATTAATTTCAACTTTGGTAAATATTAAAATATCATATGGCTCTAGAGTCATCCTTTTTGACTTGAGTTCCAGATCTCCTACAAGGTTATATCACTTCCAGCAAAGACCTGCCTTCCCTGGGCTTCGGTTTCTTCCCATGTAAATGGGGGAAAGAATAATACCTACCTTATGGGGTATTGTGAAAAGTAGGTAAGTAATACATGTAAAGTATGGAACATGGTCAGCGATCAGTGCATTTATCTATTACTTTGTGACTATAGACCTAATAATGAAATATCTAGAAGTGAATATCACCTATAATTTTTTGTCAAGTAAGTAGAAAAGTTAGAGTGAAAATGTAGGAATTAATCACAAAGTGTGACTCCGTAAAAGATATGTGAACCTCAGGATCAAACACATACAATCAACCAGTTTTCAGACTTATATTTTAAGGTTTAAATTTTTTTTGACAGAATTGAAAAGTCCTAAAATCAGGATAAACCACAGCCAATTTCACCACCTTCCTCTCCTGTAGTCTCTTTGAAGATGTGTATATTATTTTAAATAGTTCTTCTTATTTTTTTATGATACAAATAATACATGTCCACTATGAACAAAGATACAAAATAGCACTAAATAGACAAAAAGAAAAAAAATACACATTACCTACATATTCATTTTCAGAGATCAACACTGCCAATTTGGTGTGTGCCCTTTCAGATCATATTTTATGAATTTTTAACAATCTTAATAATTAATGTATATTTTATACAAAAGTAGATAACACTATTCATGCTATTTATAATGATTCTTTTATTTATAATCATATAAAATGAATTTCATGTCAAGAAAAACAATTTTTAAAGCGTTACTTTCAATGGCTAGTTCTTATGAATTTTTCAAAATTTCCTTATAACTAATGTTAGATATTTAATTAGTTTCTGGGTTTTCTCTCTTATAAACAATGCTGATTGCAAACAATGCTAATAGTTTTGCATTTGCTTGAGACCAGTTGCTAAAGATAAAAGGTTTTAGGCTTTTGACACACAACATAGCTGTACCCCAGAAATGCTATATAGCAGGTGGTATGTTTTGGGTGCTTCTAATGGGTTTCTACAGGCATCAAGAAAGTGACCACAAACTGGTGTGGGCGTAAGATTACTCCAAAATGGTGATTTTCCTTTTTTTAAACAGCTAAGAAGTTAAACAGAACCCAGAACGACTTGAAGCATTTTGCTTCTGATGTAAACCCAATGTCTTGATCACGTGTAATATAGGACCAGGAAATAAAGGAGTTAAAACTGAAAGCCTGTCTGACAGGTATTTAAAGAATGATGTATCATTGTTCTGGTTTAAAGCAAGAAAATTGTATGAATAATTCATCCCTCCCCCCAACAACAAAAAAATGTTTTTACACTTTCAAATAGGTGTTAAAATAGGAAATGTTTTACCAAAAGTAAATAACTGGAGTGTAAATTTCTCTTCCTGCTGAGACAGAAAAGGTTCTACATCACAGCTGGGTTAGGAAATACGATGTACTACCAGAAAATATTCTACAAGAATGACCTCTTTGCATTAAAAAGCTCAAAGAAAACCTTCAGCAGACAACGAACCAGTTCCATTTAATATTTATGCTACATGAAGGATGACCACCCTGCATCAGATTTTTCCTTTTCTAACTACACTGAGAGGGAAGGTTTCTGATGGGGGAAACATATTGCTTTTGGTAAGCTCATCAGTGGTTAGGTCTTAAGGGTACCACTTCATAGTCTACAAGGAGGTCATTTCTAAAATAAGGTCTAAAGCCTTACTATTAATAATAGATTAAGAACTAGCTTAAATTCTATCTTCTGGCCTCAATCAAACTCAAACATCTCTTTATTCTTATCTTGAACTTCAAAACCTAAAGCAGAGTGACACCCTCGCTTCCTCTTTTTTTGAGAAGTAAATTCAAGATACTCCTTAGGGGAGGGTGCCTGGGTGGCTCAGTTGGTTAAGCGACTGCCTTCGGCTCAGGCCATGATCCTGGAGTCCCGGGATCAAGTCCCACATCGGGCTCCCTGCTCCGCAGGGAGTCTGCTTCTCCCTCTGACCCTCTTCCCTCTCATGCTATCTTTCATTCTCTCTCTCTCAAATAAATAATTACAATCTTTTTAAAAAAAAGATACTCCTTAGGGGATGTTGGTTAAAAAAAATTACTGTTACTGGCATTTTCTGGTTTTGATGGTTATTCATCCAGTAAGACACACAATCAAATGCTCTCTTAGAAGAAAAGGTTCACATCTAGCTAAGTCTTTAGGATTCCATATGGTCCATCTGAGAACAGGGAAATCAAACTATTAAGAATTTTTAAGTTCATAGGAAACATTCACATACATTATCCTATTGGGTATTCATAACAACCCTAGGAGGTAAGTGTGACAGATTAAGGTTACCCCAATGTAATCAGAGAGGAAACTGAGTTGCGGTAAGATTGAGTGGATTCTGAAAGGGCATAGCACTAAGTGGTGGAATCAGGAGTCCAATCTACTTTTCCTTTTATATGTGTTATGTTCAGGAAAATTTAAATTTAGTATCTTTCATCATCCAAGATTTCTAACTAAGGAGCATTACTTCTTTATTGTGTTTCTAAAGTTCCTCCCAATATTTCATTACCTTTAACTTATACATAATTGATTACAGCTAGTGTTTTTCCTTAAAAAAAAATCCTTTTATGCTAAGTCTGATTCTGGATAATTCTTTCTTTTTTTAAAATTTTTTATTGTTATGTTAATCACCATACATTACATCATTAGTTTTTGATGATTCTGGATAATTCTTGACCATGCCTGCTGTATTTGTTATGAGTAAGAGGCTATGTATGCCAATGACTTAGTGGAAATATTCAAGTATCATTTACAGTCCAGTTAAGTTGATATGATCAGTATTATTTAAATATAAGCCCTTATTTATAATAGAGCTGAAAAATGTTCTGAATGTATGACAACCCAAAGGGTAAAAGATCTTGCTTTCCTTTGCATTGATTATTGTATCTTTATCTGGACTGATGAATGAATATACCATTTAGTTTGAAGAAAAAAGTTTCTTGAAATGGTAGAACTAATCTATCTTACGTGGTGTCCTTGGAGCACAGTCTTTATGAATATGTCTCCCCAACATCCAAACATAAAAACTCACTTTTCTTTTCTCTCCATATTTGCTCAAGTTGAGATATGCCCCAGCAATAGTTTTTTTTTTCCCCTAACTATTGTCCACACAATTATTGGGCAATTATCCTAGGCTGCAGTGAGGTTTACAATACTCCTCTCTATCAAAGGACTTCCCCACCAACCCCTAATTGCTTTCTGAACTTCACCCTCTTTTCCTTTCTGGAGCTGCCATAAAATTGCCTTTGACCACCTAGTGTTCCGTTTATCAGGAATCCTGGTACTAACCCTCGGATCCTTTTTTTTCAGTCCATAATAGTCAAAGCTGTACAACAGAGCAGGAACATGAGGACCATATACAGACAGAAAGACCATAGCAAAGGCGCCTGGGTGGCTCAGTCGGTTAAGCGTCTGCCTTCGGCTTGGGTCATGGTCCCGGGGTCCTGGGATGGAGCCCCGCATCGGGCTCCCTGCTCGGCGGGAAGACTGCTTCTCCCTCTCCCTTTCCCTCTGCCCCTGCTTGTGTTCCCTTTCTCTCTCTCTGTGTCTCTCTCTGTCAAATAAAAAAAAAAAAAAATCTTTAAAACAAATGTGTTCCTTCTCACAGATTACCTTTTCTATTGATTCGAATCAATCTGGCCAGACAGTGCAAACCTCTCACTCCTTTTTTTCCTTCATTTTGAAATCCCAGTAGTGACTAAGTCCTGTGAATGCCACCTCTGAGTGTCTTGGGAATGTATACTCTTACTGCCAATCATGTTACCACTTCCTTGATCAAGGACTCCATCACCTCTGGCCTGGACCACTGTCCCTTCACATGCTTTCCCTTCTTCTTACTTCTTCCCATCAGTCTGTTCTCCACAAAATCATAGAGTGACTTTTCTAAAAACAAAATCCCATCATGCCATTCCCTTAATGAAAACATTTCAGGCTCACCCTTTTATTTAAAGCATTTCAAATCCATCCAGTATCAAATGCATGCACAGGAGCTCTGTCTCCACTGTTCCCTCAGAATCCCTGAACAATACCAAATGAGTAACAGGGTTTTTGTTTTTTGTTTTTTTGGGGTTTTTTTTGCATATGTTTTAAATGCCTTTCTCTCAGCTTCACCATCATTTGCCTGGTGAGTTTTTGTTGACCTTTTATTTAGAACTAATTTTTAAATTACAGAGAAGTTGTAGGAATAACACAAAGATCTACTATATATCCTTTCCTAGCACTTTCATTCATTCATTCGTTAATATCCATTCCCAGGAGTACCTTCTATGGTCCTAACCCCATCCTGTGAAGTTCATTTCCTCCTCTTCTGTGAGCTGTTTTTTTTTTTTTCTTCCCTCTTTACTGTGATTGCACTTCTATACCATTCTGTGCTTTGTTTATCTGTCTGCATGTCACTTAATAGGCCAAGTTGCATAACAACATGTGCAATACATCACCAGGGACCAGTGCAGAGCTTACCTGCAGCATAGTACCAAAGAAATATGTGCTAAGTGAGTGAGTACAAACTCTTATGATCAAGAAATTAAAAAAAGACATCAGGGTAGGTGGGTTTTGTTGTGTGTGTAGTTTTGGTTTTGTTTTTGTCATCCTATAAATTGAGTCAATGCCACTGGCTTTTTCTCTAGTCCAAAGGAACCAGAAAAAAAAAAAAAAAGAAACAAACAAAGAATCTGTTACTGTGAAGACACATCATGACCCCACTCCTGGGTGAATCTGCCAAGTTCACAGAGGTATTTCAGAGGAGATAAGCTCAAGAGGAGAGAACCCCTAATGTGCTACATGATGGCCCAAGGGAAAGATAGTCCTGAATGTGCTACATAGTCCTTGACAGGCATGGAAGGGACTATTTATCTCTCTTGGGGAAACCTATAGATTCCTTGCAGAACTAAGAGAGTTCTCAGGCAATGTGGCAAACAGCCTTCTCAGCAGGAGGCAATGTGAAGTAGCTGAGGCCCTGAAAGGTAAAAGAACAGACCTAGAGTCATATCTACCTGTACAGACCATATTCAGGGATGTCACATAGATCAACCTACTATGAATGGGAAGAGGTTTGGAGGAATATGGTTGTGATTCAAGCTGTGAAAATTTACCAGTGAAAAAGATGCCTAGGTACTTGCTGATTTGCCTTCACTCTGGGCAAAACTTTCTTCCCATACATAGTAGCCCAAATGCTTCCAAGTTTGTAAAGTAGGCTTGTGTATAGGGACTACGGAGGGGTACCTAAGACCCAAGAGCAACCAGTGTATTTTCAAAATAAGCTCATCTACAGCTCTATCAAGAGTAAATGGTATTTCAGATTTGTGGCCTTAAAAAGCAGTCAGAGAAAATGCACTCCAGGAGAGGAACCTAAAGAACATAGAGCTAGTGTCAGGAGTCAGCACTCTTAAGATCAACACTAGCATATCAATGAGCTGAAGCAGCTATCTCCTAATGAGGATCTTGGGAATAAAAAACAAGTTTAGATAGGAACTACTTTGGATGAAGGGGCAGTAAGCTTACCGAAATAAATGTGTAAAATTCTGAGTGTTCAACAAAAATGGAGCCTGAGTGTTACGCTGGGAATTTTATGAGGAATTTGTCATTCCTTTTGCCTCAGAAATAGATACCATGACTAGACTGTTAGTAACATGCAATGATGGAAATGTTTCAATAGATTGCCTCCAAAAAGAAAGTCAACCCTCAGCAAACATTTGTTGGGAATTTTCTCAATGGTTTTCACAGTCATAGAAGACAACTTCCTGTTTTTAGGTCACCCATTTTGCCCACCCCTCAAATACCCTCTCCTCTGGCAACCATCATTCTGTTCTTTGTATCTATGAGTCGGTTTTGTTTTGTTTTCTTTTTCTTAATTCTGCATATAAGTGAAATCATATAGTATTTGATTTCTCTATCTGAATTCTTTTACTTAGCATAATATCCTCAAGATCCATCTATGTTGTGGCAGATGGCAATATCTCATCCTTTTCATGAATATTTTCAATATTATAATCAGATTGACCATTTTTAAATAAAATTGGGGTTTTTTTGCTATTGAGTTGTATGACTTCTTTATATATTTTGGATATTAGCCCCTTATCAGATATAGGACTTGCAAATATTTCCACCCATTCAGTAGGTTGCTGTTTTGTTTCACTGATGGTTTCCCTCACCATGAAAAGCTTTTTAGCTTGATGTAGTTCCATTTGTTTATTTCTGCTTTTGTTGACCCTGCCTATGGAATCAGGTCCAAAAATATATCACTAATACTGTCAAGGAGCTATATTTTCTTCTAGGAGTTTTATGGTTTCAAATCTTACATTCAAGTCTTTAATCCATTTTGAGTTATTTTTTAAATATGGTACAAGACAGTGGTTCAGTTTCATTCTTTGCATGTAGCTATCCAGTTTTCCCAACAACATTTATTGAAGAGACTGAAGAAAATGTCCCACTGTATACGTCTCCTTTGTCATAGATTAATTAATAATATATGTGGTTTATATCTGAGCTCTCTATTCTGTTCCATTGATCTATGTCTCTTTTTGTGCCAGTACCATACTGTTTTGATTACTATTGTTTTGTAGTATTGTTTGAAATCTGGGAGTATGAAACCTCCAACTCTATTCCTTTTCAAGATTGCTTTGACTATTTGGAGTCTTTTGTGGTTCCATAGAAATTTTGAGATTATTTGTTCTATTTCTGTGAATAATACCATTGGTATTTTGTTAGTCTCAATAAACTTAAGAAGACTGAAGTCATGGGCCACATGGATAGCTCAGTTGGTTGAATGTCCAACTCTTGATTTTGGCTCAGGTCATGATCTCAGGATCCGGAGACTGAGCCCCACATTGGGCTCCATGCTCAGCAGGGAGTCTGCTTGAGATTCTCTCTCTCCCTTTCCCTTGGACCCTCCCCCCTGCATGTGCACTCTCTCTCTAAAATAAATAAATATTTTATAAAGCTCTCTAAAATAAATGAATAAACCTAAGATTTATTGGAGAGAGAGAGACAGAGAGACAGAGAGCACGCACATCCATGGGAAGGGAGAAAGAGTCCCAAACTCTCTGTTTCTGCCCATTATGCAAATTAGCTATCTCTGTCTTAAAGGAGTGACTCTATGTAGGAGATGAACCTTTTTGTTTAACCTTCCTCTAGTTCTTTGTTATCTCTCAAGCTATCTCTTTGATTGTTTCAGACCATTGGGGTCCAGAAATGCAACCCCCCCTAATTATCTGATGCTGGAACTCAAGAGGTGTGTCCTGTGTGGGTTGTGTACACCCATTGGCTCTGGCTGGTCATGTGTTGCTGGAGAGGGGCAGGGGTGCTTGCCCACCAAGTATGAAGGTACCATATGATCATCATGGGGCAGGGGCATGTGGGGCATGACCATGCAGCGCAAGCTACAGGGCTGGGGGAAGGGGGAGGTCTACTTGCATGCTGCATCTGGCAGTATCACATAAGTTGCACAGAGGGAGGTGGGGCTGCTCATCCACTACATCCAGCAGTGTGATTCAAGCAGCTAGGGCTGGGACTGCTCACCTGCTGCCGTTAGATGGTTAGAGTGAGGGCACAAAATGGTACTCAAAAGCACCAGCAAGGTAGACAGAGCCCATAATAATGTCATCTACCAGCATTTCATTCCCAGAGAGAATCTCAACAGACTTCTGCTCCTTCGGCAGAAGCTTTAAGTTTAGCAATTTCTTCACCTATGTCTAGGCTCTTTTCAAAGTGCTGCTTTTTGTGCTGAGTCCTGGGGAGAGTGGGTCTGTGCACAACCCCTTTAAGAATGAAAACTGTTCCCTGGGGCACCTGGGTGGCTCAGTCAGTTAGGCATCTGCCTTTGGCTCAGGTCATGATCCCAGGGTCCCAGGATCAAGCCCCATGTTGGGAATCCCTGCTCAGCAGGGAGCCTGCTTCTCCCTCTCTCTCCCTGCTGCTCCCCCTGCTTGTGCTCTCTCACTCTCTATGTGCCAAATAAATAAATAAAATCTTTAAAAGCAAACAAACAAAAAGAATGAAAACTGTTCCCTACAGCCCTATGTTTCCCCTGAATATAATTTACGTTGGTGTTCAAAGCCAGATGTTTTAAGGACTTGTCCCTCTGGTGCAGGACCCAAGGGTTAGGGTGTCATGTGGGATACTTGTTCCTTAGGGAGAAGTTCTATTCATATTTTTATCGTTGTTTGAAATTCCTCCTAATTATGGGTCACTGCAGGGGGCAGTTGTGAGAGTACCATCTCAGCCTCTCACACCCTTCTTGGTGTGGCACTTTTATCCTTTGCTGTGGAGTAGGTAGCCAACTAGTTCTCAGGGGTTTTTTTGTTTTGTTTTTGTTGTTGTTGTTGTTTTCCGGGAGGGAATAGATCCATATAGAGCTGTATATTTGTTGTGTCTGTGGGAGGAGGTAAGTTCAGGATCTTCCTACAATGTCATCTTTTTTTTTTTAAATTTTTTAAAGATTTATTTATTTATTTTAAAGAGAGAGAGAAAGCACACAGAGTGGGGGGAGGGGCATAGGTAGAGGGAGAGAGAACCTCAAACAGACTTCGTTGAACGTGGAGCCCAACGTGGAGCTTGATCTCATGACCCTGAGATCATGACCTGAGCCAAAATCAAGAGTTGAACACTCAGCCAACGGAGCCACCCAGGCATCCTTACAATGTCATCTTGAACCACCTCTCTGTATTTCGTTTTAAAATGTAAGTCACGATTTAGAGAACCATGTCTGTAATGATAAATAGTGAATATGAAGAATTTCCACTGACAATTGTATTAAATGCCAGAAAATAATAAGAACTAACATTAATTCTTTACTATGCCCTTGGCCCTAGGTTCCGTACTTTACACTTGAAATACAATTTTGAATAATTTCTGTATACTGAAGGTATCAAATACCTGCACAGTATGTTGGAGATGAAATTTTAAAAGTATAAGCACTTCCAAGATTGTAAACACTCAACTTGCCAATACCTTGAAATAAAGAAATCTGCTCAGGATCCCTCCCTGCCCTCATTCTTCCCTGCCCACAACTCTCCTGGCAACATGGGGATCTGCGGGATCCAATATCCCTTTCTCAGCAGTTCTTATGTTTCCCCTTAAGAGTTCTGTGCAATTCAAGAACCCTCTACACCCCCATGACTTCAGTACTTTATGGCTCATTTGGTGCTACCTCAGAAAATTTCCCACATGTCCATAAACTTTCCCTTTATTAGATGCTTTTTTCTGTTTCCAGCTCTTATCCTGTTACCTTAGGAATATCAATCCACTTTTCTATCATTTGTTCTTCTTTTCTGTTACTCATTCCATTTTCAAGGCAAAAATGAGCTTAATCATTTTGATAAATGGAAGAGTATCTACCACTAATGTTATATTGACAGAAAGAAGGGAAAACTCATATTGTTTTTGTGAAGCAAAATTGCCCAGTACAATGAATCCTACTCCTTTTAAGTATAACCAGAATTTCTATCTAGAATCTACATGAAATTTTGTAGTCACATTCTGATCTTCTAATTATACCACTTTTGTCTTAGGCTTCATAACTGAAATAAGCTAATTTTTGGTCTTTTTTTTTCTATTTTAAAATATAAAATAGTATTTTCTGCAACGTCTCCTATAAATTAATATTATTTCCTTTACACTATGAGTGAAACAAATTTTATGGGCTAATCTAAGATCCTAGCCCACTTAGAAATTAATTATTCACCAAAATGAATTCTGTGCTCTAAATAACTAATTTATAAATACACTGTTTTAATGCAATCTCTTTGTATGCTGGAAACTGAATATGAAGATAAAGCATATAAGGATATTGTTATGGAAATGATGCCATGGAATATATAACTAAACATTATAGATGCTTTTCTAAAACCATTAATTAATTTTTGTACTAGATGAGTTATGCTGTCATATGTGCTTATTTTATCCGTAAAATTCTTATCAGTTTCCTTTGTAGTTGAAATGTTTAAGAAAATTAACTCTAACATATAAAAATATATTAAGAGTGTGAGATCTTCCCAAAGCCTAGTTTTGATATTCCCAACAGCATGTCAAAAATTCTCTATAAATTCTCCTGTTGTTCTAAGGACTTGAAAATTACACTGAGGCAGGCAAGCAATCTATACAATAAATAATAAATTAATAATCCACCTATTTTTAAAAAGGGATTCAAGTCAGCTCAGCAGAAAGCATTTAATTAGCCAAGATGCAATGAATTAAGTATGAGCAAGATAAAGGAGTAAAGGAGAAGGAAAGTAAGATGGAGAAAATAGGTAAATTCATACACAGAACATGCCATGAAATATTTGGACTATAAGTGGGCCTCTAGATTTGGTTCTTAAGAGTTCTAGAAGCTAATTTAAGAGAGAAAAAAGAAAACGATCAATTACAAGATCCACAGTGCTTACAAAGTAAAAACTAGCCTAATGGTGCTTGTCTAAGGATACTAAAATCCTAAAAAGATCAGCATCTTTAATGATATTCTTAGACTAATCCCAATGATAGAATCTATAGTGCTGGGAGTAGATATCCTCCATACAAGTAGACGGAAGCACTTCAAAGCTTAGTTGGATAAAACCAGCTCCATGGGAGCTATTAAAGTGCTATCTAGGA
Source organism: Eumetopias jubatus (assembly GCF_037043125.1). Taxonomy (NCBI): domain Eukaryota; kingdom Metazoa; phylum Chordata; class Mammalia; order Carnivora; family Otariidae; genus Eumetopias; species Eumetopias jubatus. The sequence continues at coordinate 100,431,681 of NW_028274815.1, forward strand.
AAAGGGTCCTCCAGCGGACTTAGTCCTGAACTGTTAGATCATCTATAAGAATATATGGACTAATTATCTTTCAGTAAATCTTACATAAATATTCATTCCCAGTCCATGTTTTGAAATATACTGGACATCACCAATTCCCATGTCTGGATCCAGCTACTTAATATGGCTGGGGAAATATAGGACTTCATGCTTTAAATAAGCAGTGAAGCTTAGGGAAGCGTTCTGGGCATGAAATTGCCATTGAGCAATCTAAGCAGATTACTTCTGCTTTCCAAAATAAACAAGTGTTGATATTATCCTAAAATGGAAAATGATATTATAAATACTTACTGAAGTGAGTAACATTTAATGCTATATAAACGCAGTGGCACAAGTGACCTACTGGTTAAACAAAAACATACACAAAAACAAGGCACTAGAAAATTGAAATTTCTATGTTTATTTTCTCTTCTAATAAATATGAAATTGGCTAAGGTATATACAGCTTTATAAAAGAGCCATATTGTATATATTCTCTTTAATAAGATGTCTACCCAAAAAATAATATTATTGTACAAATTGGTACTTTGTAATATCTTGAAACTAAATGAAGTTTACTCTTCTAAATTCCCTAGGTACGTTTCAGAGTATTATGGCTTTCAATCTCAAATTTATCTAACAGTGCTTTTTTATTTGTTTGTTTTTATCAATTTGCTCCACAGAAATGAAATACAATAAATTAAGCTTTTAATGTATTCTGTCACTGAAAGTAAATTCCTTTTAAAATCCTGACTGCATTACTCATTTGCTAAATTGTCCTAAAACTTTGTATTACTTCTTTATCTCCATTATGATATGGATAACAAATGAAGTAAACCATACTATAAAAAAGAACTTTCATTTTCTTTCAGGTATTTAACTTTAAAATGTCATCTTTTACAATAAATTTATAAAACAGTATAATATTGTCAAGATTCAGATTTTAAACAGTGCCTTTCTGTTCTTGTTACATTTGTTAGAAATGTTTTTATAAAGTTGGGAGCATGTGGGCTAAAGCCTCATCAGATCAAGATTGGGGATACAGGTCAGTCAGTAACTGAGGGGGATTGACAGACTTCCAATATATAGCTAAAATTAATCCATTCTAATTTTTATGATCACCTACTATGCCAAGAAAATTATGAGTACCAAGGATACAATTATTAACTAGTAGATAAGGTTCATGTTGTCACGAAGCTCATAACCTAATGGAAGGTTGATGCATTTTTAAAGAACCACAGACTGTGTTAAATGCAATAAAGACAATAAACAGATATTGTGAGAATAACAAAGGCTATCAAATTTGGATGGGTGGGACAAGGCCACTCTGAGGAGGGGATATGCTTCAGCTTTACCAGAAAGAGAAGGAATCAATTATGCAGTATAATCTAGGAAATATACAGAATGTAGCAAGACCCTGAGACAGGAAAAAACTTGATATATTTAGGAACTGATGGAGCCAAGGTGGCTGAAGTTTAGTGAGCAATGGAGAGGCAGGAGATGACTTGGATAGAGGCCAATCATGTAGGGCCGTGAAAGTCCCACTAAGATCTTTGATTTTATCCTAAGGAAATGGAAAAATCTATTGGAGGACTATAGGAGAGTGACAAGAATAAGGGCAATCCATTTAGAAAACAGAATGAATTAACAAAATTAAGCCTTCCTTAATGACCCAAGATGCTAGTGAGTCTTAAGAAATCATTTTTGAATGAGAGAAATCTCAGATAAACAAAATCAAGTAAACTGGCTATAACATAAAACAAATGTTAGGTTTAGAATATGGACAATCTCTCTTTTATTTTTTTTTGAGGCTCTTCCTATTGATGGAATATTTAAGTCTTCTTAATTTCATACACACTGACCTAGAAGCCTCTAAGATTCTTAGAACTATGTTTTCTTTCCAAAAAAAAAAAAAAAGACATAGAAAAGTATGAAGGATAATATAATGAACACTTGTGTTCTTACTATCAATGATTTTTAATTTCTCAGATTTACTCACTTTAGCAATAATGTTCATGTAACACACTTTAGATTTTGACTCCTGCAAAAGCAACCTAAGTAATCTTCTCAAAAACTAAGTCCTCTTTTCCTGGTAGATAGGCTATAAATTAGCTAAATTTACTAAACTTTGTTAATCAAATTTCAATGTAGCCACTGTTCACAAGGGGTGCAATTCTCAGATCATTGTACTTAAAACCAAAACCATGTATATAAGAAGCTGTTAAGTACTTGTGTCTGATTTAAATAGTGTATGTGGCATCCTGAAATACATGAGTCAAGAAATGTTCCGGATGGGGTGACTGCATCTAAAATGCCTCAGAGGGGGAATAGTAAGAATGGTGCTGAGCTGAACCTCACCTGAGCTGATCTGAAATGACTCAAGAGCAAGAGGAGAGGGTGGGCTCTCCCACTGATGGGGCCTTCGTTTCAGCACACAACACTCTGGTTTCTCCATGTATCCTATTTCTGAGGGATGATCTAAGATACAGAGATTGGAAGATGAATCCTGTGCTAGAGTTGTCACCTCCCCAAGGCAGAACCTATATCTTGGCTGCACAATTGTGAGCTGACAGGAAGTAAGCCAAAGTCCTCTCAGGACAAAGATGGCATCACCTTTACTTATTATAAGCAATTTTTAGGGGCATGGGACTTTAAAAACATCATGACACGTTTACCTGCAACAAACAGGAAAATTCTTCTGTTGCATACTCAGCTCCAAAACTATGATCTCTTAAGTTCATGTTTGTCCACCATCCCTTTGGCACTCCTCAAACAAATCTACTTTATCTAAAAAGGTCTCACATGCAGAAGTGTGCACATCCTGGAATGACAGATATTCCCTTATCTCTTATGTACAAGTCAAAGAAAATTCTTTTCACAATGTCTGCTCTATGGGGGAGACTGTTGGAGAAATTACTTCAAGGCCCTAACATCTTAAGTTCATGGGCTTACATGCCATTTCAATTTATAGCCCTGTGAATAACTGTGACAACTACCGATGAGCAGAAACACTTGAAGCCCACTTACATTCAGTATCTTCCTCTCCACATTCCCCAAATGAGAGAAACAGAATATAAGCAAACACTAATTGACAGCAACCACTAATTGACACAGATACAACTACTTTCATAATCTATTCACTATCTTAATAATCCTTTCACCACAATTGATCTCTTAGTGGCTGAGGTTTGAGACCAAATCAGAAGAACACTGCTCTGGTTTCTCTTCTATGAAATTAAAAGAAAAGGTTCAGATATATGTTTTCAGAGAAAATATCTGCATTTTTAAATAATATGACGCCAACAATATCATAATCTCTATAAAGGTGGAGACCATGTCCAGCCTATTTGCCAATGGCACCATATAACTTCTGCATGGTAAGTGCTCAACCAGTATTTGTTGAATTAATGCTGGATGATATGAAGTATAACACGGTAATTGGACATACAGAAAGTATGTATTGAATGTGGATAACGTATTATTGGTAGTTTACTTTTATGGAAGTATTTCATTTTCATTAAAAATAATTTATGTAGATTTCTACCTGCCTCACCATTTCCTTTTTGGTTGCTATTATCCTACATCAGCATGAAGTCAGAGACTGAAAACTGATTTACTTTCACGTTTCCTGCTATAAAATCATAGCTCTGAGTATGAGAAGCAAAAATGTGAATTTGGAAATGATGTTTTAGAGGATAAGCGCGCGCGCGCGCGCACACACACACACACACACACACACACACACTTTTAAGTACCTAAATACTCAAATTGCCCAGCATTGCCAAATATGGTGCTCTTCTCCACTGATGAATACAGGATTGTACAGGGCTGTGTTCTAGGATCTGGTTATTCCCCTTTTAACTCAAAATTTTTGTCTTATTAAAGAAAATGCACGGCAATAACTTTCTTTAGAAAAGTACTGCCAATACTATAAGTTATCAGATCAATCAAGACATTGTAATGTAAGAGTTATATTTTCTTGTTTTCTCAGTATGACTTCTTTTCAGCAGAATTCTTTTGGTGTAATCTGACTATGTAAGTACTGAAAGAAAACAGTGCATAAAAATAGAACAAGACGTTTGAATTAAAAAAGATAACTTTTTGAAATTGATAGTAATCTATACACTGATAATTCAAAGTTTCTCTTTATAAATATAAATGCGTGAATGCACGTGCACGTGCGCACGCGCACACACACACACACACACACACACACACACACACCTACACTTATATGTTTGTTGAAAATATACTGAACATATTTTATGCACCAGGTCCTGGTTTTGGTTCCGAGAAGACAATGATAATCAAAAGCAGACATGATCTCAGGTCTTCCCAAGCTTGCAGTCCAGAGGGCAGAAAAATTTTAATGAAATAATTCCATAGCAAAATGTAAACACAACACTGCGACCAACCATGGAGATATATATGGTATAGTTACAGCTCATAGTAGAGGCATGTGGCTTTGTTGGGAGGGCTGGAAGAACCTGTTTTATTTAGGGACAGGGGTTCTCTGGTATATGAATAAAGTGGAATCTGAAAGATTGAGGATACAATCCTCAAACAACGAAGAGTCAGCAGACACATAAAACGAGCTGCAATTCCTCAGGCATATAATTAGGGGTCCTATTCTTCATACTTCCCAGGAGTCTGTAGAATCAAGCCACCACTATCTATAGCAGCAACCTCTGTAGAGTACTCTTATAATGACTTTTCCTTCTTTTCTTGTTCACTTTCCCTATTCCTTTGCTGCTACTTCCTTGCTCCACTTTCCAAATAAAAACCCTACAAAATTCTTTGTCTCATGTTATGTTTTTCTGAGAACTGAAAACTAAGACATTAAGCATGACATGGGTGAAATAAGAACAAAAATGTATAGGTCTGATAGGCATTTTGTTTTTAAAGGTGGGAAATAACTAGACTTGTTTTTCAATAAGATCTTTCTGGCTGCAGAGCAGAGAACAGATGAGGGCAAGAGGGGATGATGTTCAGAAGTTATTAGCATGGTCTGGGTGAGAGAGGATGGTGGATTACACCAGAAAGGAACCACAGTGATAGAAAGAAGTGGGTGGATCCCAGAGCTATTTAGGCAATAAAAGTAACAGGGTTTAATGATGAATGAATAGTGTCAAAGATGACTCCTAGTTTTTTTGGCTTGTATAACTTGATGGGTATGGTACCAATCACTGAGCTATTGGGGGCACTGAAGAAGTTTGGGGCAGAAGGGGGTAAGTCACAGGAATACTTTAAATCTAGGTCCAATCTCAGGTATCTTGGAGATTATCTTGTAAGAATTACAAAGCAGGCAGCTAAATATATGATTCGGGAACCCAGATGAAAAACTCAAGCATTTCTGACCCATCTTTATTTTGGTGGTGATGGAATCCATGAACCTTGGATTACATATAATTAGGTCTTAAGGATTTCCAACCGAGTCTTGAGGAAGCTGGACTGGAAAAAAGAGACTAAATAGGCTGGGGCAGAGGAATGGGATGAATATCAAGGGACTGTTTCACCATGGAAGCCAAGGAAGAGGGTATTTTACAAAGAAGGCAAAGGTGTAAAAAAAAAAAAACAAAGAAGGCAAAGGTGTATAGTACCTATCACTACTGGAGAGGCAGGTTAGGTTATTGTGATAGACCGTGTTATTGGTCCCAATTCACCTCCCCATGCATCCACATTCTTTACTTTGTAACTTTGCAGTTTCATCCACTAAAAGAGGTGAAATACATTTTTCCATTTGAATTTATTTGGCCAATTGACTTTCTTTGGAAAAATAAAAAAGGCAGAATCAATGGCATACAGTTTCTGAGCATTTCTACTTGCCTTCTTGCACTTCTGCTTTCCTCATGAGAAGGACATGCCTGGTCTAGCTAATGAATCCCAGGAGGAAGAGACTGTGGAACAGAACCCAATGGTTCAGCTGATACACAGATGTAAGAATCAAATAAATACCCAGTGTTGGGTACACCTCAAGTTTTATCACTGTTTACTATGCAGTATTGTCTTGACAGTAGAAAACTGACACACTGACTGAAAACTTATATGCTAGATTAAGAAAACAGATCATTGACTGGTATAGATCAGTTTTACTATGGAGAAAACAAAAAGAGACAAGGTAGTGAGAGAAGTGCATGGATTTGAGAGAAGTTGGATGTGGCTTATGTGTCTTAAATGGCTGAAGCCTACAACTAAAGAAATTTTCATGGGAATAGAAAGATCCTAAGAAAAGGGAGAAACTGAGTATCCAATACAAAGAGGGAAGATATGATAGATGCTCCGGAGAGATTAGGTAACATGTTATAGGAGTTCATATTAATGATGACATAGGTCAAGGTAAGGCTGGCAGGTCTTATAAAGGAACCAGAGTGCTGGGTTCATGGGCACTGCTCCCAGGTACTAGTGTAAGTTTTTCTTCATGCTGTGCTTATTTCCACAAATATGAAACTCAAGTAAAGTGAAATTAAAGTTTGGTAGCATATATTCTTAAGTGTCATTTACAGTGACAGAAGATCTTACCATTCTTTATTCAAAGACCTCACTAGTGGAAAATACAGAATAAATCTTCTGTCCCTCATACATGGGGTCTAGTATAGAATGCTGAAAACATTATAATATTAAAATGAATAGAAATACAATTGACCTTTGAACAACATGAGTTTGAAATGCATGGGTCCACTTGTATGTTTTTTTTTTTTTCAATAAATACAGTACTTAATTCTAAATGTATTTTCTCATCAAGATTTTCTTAATAACATATTCTTTTCCCTAGCTTGCTTTATTGTAAGAATACAGTATATAATACATATAACATAAAAAATATGTACTAATTGACCATTTGTATTATTAGTAAGGCTCCCAAGTCAACAATAGGCTATTAGTAAAGGTTTTTGGGGAGTCAAAAGTTATATGTCGATTTTCCACAGCTCAGGGGGTTGTCACTCCCAATCCTCCTATTGTTCAAGGGTCAACTGTAAGTAAAAGAAGATGTACCCATCTGCAATCAGATGAGTTACTTATTATTTAGTTTGTCATGAAATACTTTTTTAAAAGATAACATCAGTTTTGATGTTGACTGGGTTTTATTATACTTTATTTTTATTAATTATAAAATAACTAACTAGAACACTTCAAATTCTGATGATAGTAAAATGTTCACCATTCTAGTTAATTTTAGGAAATTAACATTTTTATGAAACATGAAATATTCAGATAAATAAAACACAGTTTTACCTAACTTTAAAAAAGTCAGTATAAATTCTCATAATTTTATGCTGTTTTATAAATCAACTGTTTTTTTAATCCCAAATAGGTTTCTATGATATTATAAAACACATGTGGCAGTTTTTATTCTATCTAGTCTTAGACTTCCATACAATATACAATTATGAGGTAAAAAATAAGGATAACTTCCAAAACCAACAGAACACTCAAATTTCTTATAAATATTTCCTATTTTTCAAATTGTTTCAATTTTAAATTTTACCCCAAGATACCACTTCCTCTTAGAAAATTAATGTTTCTTCTTGATCAGAAATAAGCCTAAAAATCAGTCTCTGCAGGCCTATGTAAGATTAAACAAAACACTTTCATATTACTAAAATGAAGTATCTAAGAAAGAAATAGACAATTTAGAATTCATATTTTCTCAACATTTTCTGAATTACATTTTTAGTTACAAATTCCTATGTTTAATTTTGACTGAAAATCTGCACAGTACTCTATTATCTATACCTATTTTATATTTGTGTGTTTTTTAAAGTTACAAGCAACATCATATAGATTAATCTTTGAAGCTTTCTATGGTTAAATATATATATTTTTTTAGAGAGATGGTAATGTGTACCTGAAGGGCATTTTCTTTATTTCTTTCTTTTTAATCTATTAGAAAATCTAAACTGTATAGCTCATATTAAACCATCACCCTTGCACTGAGAAAGTCTGAATGCTTTGTCAAGACAGCACTTGTTCAAACTCTGATGGCAGCAAGTGGGTGGGTGATAGGCACATTCTCATTACTCATGATAAACATGTAACAAAAATGGTAGCACTTTTATCTTTCATGTGCCATCAGTTATAATTCAATTTCTCCCCAAGTAAAATGAAGAGACCCTGAGAAAATACTGAAATGTAGTAGTGTTTGTATCACTATGTCATGTGTTGCTCATATAAGACAAGCCCCAAAGAGGTAAAGATAAATTAATGGAATCACAAGAGATTTGCTGGCTAAAATAGTTCCTCTGTGAATGGGTATGAATTCCTATAAATTAATGACTTGGGTGGCTGGAATCAAAACCAAGTTCCATTTTGTTCCATTATTATTAATGTCTACACCCAAGATTTCTATGGATGTACCCAGTTTTTCCTCAGCTGTTCCAGAAAAATCACAGGGCATAGAGGACAGAGATGCTGACTTTCTAACAGCCATTCCTGCTTCCTGCCTAAGAACTGTGGTCTGCTCAATGCAGCAAGCCAGGGGTAACTCCTTCATGTTTGAAAATCTAAAGGTAATTCAAGTTGAAATAGCATTAACTAGTTTGGAATTGGGGTAGACAACTATAATTTTTACATAAAAGTATATAAACTTCTTGAAATAATATAAAGGCTCTCTAGACTCCATCCTTCTTAGACTTAGCAACAAAACATTTGGGTCAATTTCTTTTATTTAACAGTTTTCTAAATCTCTTCAGTATCTCACGTAAATTTTTTTAATAGTCAAATGTAGACATTAAAGGTGACCTCCCTACATGCAGATAAACATACTTCCTGCTCACAACAAATATTTACTGAGCACCTGCTGAGTGTCAGCTACTATATTAGGCACTGGATTCAGTGGTTAATGAGTATATACTTACTATTATGACAAATAGTAGAAAAATAATAAAAAAGCAACAATAAAATATGCCACAAGAGTGCTTCTATCTTTGAGCATGGCACAGACTGAATGGAGGAGATGTTCAGGAAAGGTTTCCTCGAGCAGATAATGCATGCTAAGGGATGAGTAGGAATTAACAAAGTGAAGGGGACAAAGAGCACTCAAGACAAAGGAGGACAGCCTCACTGAAGCCCATCTATGACAATTTTATATATCAAGTATAGCTAGTATACAATTTCATTTCATTTCTCTTTTTTTGTAGGGGGGAGGGGAAGAGGGACAGAGAGAGAATCCTAAGCAGGCTCCATGCCCAGTGTGGAGCCTGACATGGGGCTCGATCTCATGATCCTGAGATCATGACCTGAGCCAAAATCAAGAATAAGAGTCAGAGTCTTAACTGCCTAAGCCACCTGGGCACCCCTCATTTCATTTCTAAGAAGACAACGGTTTTCTTAGAAAGTCATCTCCTTTCCTGGAAACATATGAGAGTCACTCGCCTTTCCCCTGAGACAATTCTCTAGAAACTCAATTGGCAAAGTCAGATCCAGAGGCCCAGATTGGTCTGACCTACGATTAACTGTCCCAGTAGAAATGCAAGAGAGATCCACCTACTAACATTCCTTCTACTGGGAGTTCAGTTTCTCTTCCATTTAGTCCCTAAAACTCTCTGTCTCATGTCCCTCAAAATCTATCCCATTATCCTCACAGAGATGGGAGAAGAGGCAAACAAAGGCTGAAAACCTTTTTTGCTATTACCCGAGGACCTCTGTCATACTTTCTCAATCCCCACCCTTACTGTCCTGAGGTTCTTCCTTGGCCTTTCTTCTTCCACCTCAGCAAGAATATCAGAGACAAAAGAGATAGCTAAAAAAAAAAAAAAAAAAAAAGGGATTTTTTAATAAAGCCTATTTGGAAATTAAAAGCCTGCTCTTGACCAAGCAATCCTACTGAGGCAAACTTGAATCTGTATTCGATTTTGAAATTTTTTTAAGAAGGGAGTGAGGATTACAGAAACTTTTAAAACCTAACCTAGCTCTCAATCTTTCTTTCTACATTCTAATGTCTCACCACATCCTTATGACTCACAAATAACTCTCACTCTTCATTCTCTTTAGCCTCTATCTTGATGCTTCAACCTTACTGCACAACTCCCCTGACGCAACTCTTAACCTAAACAGTGAAAGTCATTGTTGCTGGATTAAGATTAAGCTGTGTCCTAACTGCACATCATTTTAGATTGGAGGAATGAAGACAGGAAAGTCCTCACCCCTGCTGACAGGCCGGCTATAGAAGAATGAACCTCAGTCTTCCCAACATGGATCGTGAAAAGCAATTTACCCTCCTATTCACTGCTATTTATATTGTTTAGGCTGGATAGCAGCATTAGTACTGAGAATGTGATGGGCTAAGTTGGCTTCTGTGGACTATTCTGGAAACACACCCACATTTGTGGTTTTTATTTTTCTACTGAAAAGTACCTTCTAAGTTCCAAATAACCAACTCACAAATGAGTTTTTAGAATTGAATGGTTTGTAAGATGAGGGACTGACTGCAATTAGAATGAAACAATGTAGATTAGATGAAAATTCAATTGAATTAACAAAAAGCAGAAAGATGAAAGGCTATTCCACAAAAGCCAAGTAATTCCTATGAAAAGATACCATTAGCCAGTAAATTAGGTCCTTTTTGAAATCTACATTAACTCTTTCAGGACACAGGGTAGTAGTGCACTAATGCCTCACGTTAGTTCCAGCCCTGGGTAAATCTGATTCATTATTTTACATGAGGCTATGGAAGACACAGTTATCTAATCAAATAACTAAGCATGAGTGTAAGAGAATGATACATATGAGGCAAACATAGTTGCTATCATATCCTTATATGTTATAGACGATACAAACACCCCCCCCTTCCCAGTAGAAACATCATGGTTCAGAAAATGTAAGTTCTTCAACTTTAACCCAAATAGGGATGTTATAAGATTCACTTATTTTCTCCCTTTTAGGTCAAACTATTTATTTGGCAAAAAATAAACTCTTGAAAAAGGTGCTAGAAATGTATTTTACTAACAAGTACTATTAAATCCCATTTTCATTTTTAATTTTTACATGTCAGCTCCTCTGAAAGGAAAAAAAAAAATATGATCCTGAAAACATGGGTGGTCACAACAGAAGACAACTACAGGTGTTCCTTGCTCAAAATGGAAAGACAAACTCCTAGAAGTGAAAAACTGAAGCTGTGGGGAAGCCAGAATGGTTATTTCAGTTGAGTGAGTTCATGGTGAAGGGGACAGAGTCATGTGACCATCCCCAAGGGAGTCAGTTAACATTGCTGTATTCCATGGAAATAAATATAATTTTCCCAATATGAAAGGGGTAGCCGTGATATTCCATGCTAGAACTGGAAAAGACTTTAGAGATCATCTGATTAGGGTGTCTTCAAACTATGACAGAGCCCTAGGAGTTAGGATACAACTCTTCAAGAGATGACAGGGGACTCCTCCCACATTTCCTATCTTCTCAGTAAATTTCCTGGCAGTAAGTTTTCATGGGAACCAAATGATCTCTGGTGTCCTTTTTACAAAGCTCTGATCTCAACCACCGGATTCAAGGGTCACAATAAGGTAAGGCATCTTCTTAGCTAGCCCTACCTCTGACATACTCACATAGGTCTATAAAAACATAGAAGGTATTTAGTAATAAGTACATTATGTTTTCCACTGAGTCTATTCAAAGGGCACAAAGCTTTTAAAAAAAAATATTGGTAATCTAATTATTTTTAGTTGGAAGTATTTTGGAGGATATGGATAAAATAAAGTGGGGCTGAAAAATCCAAGTACCTCACTTTCAATTATTTCAAAATGCCTGCAAAGGCCCTGATATGATTTCTAGCACAGCCTCCTGAAAAATCAAAGGCTACAAATGATTTAAAAGAAATCTAATGGAGGATATTTAAATGCTATCCACTTAACATTGTTGGAGGAACAGTCATGTCTAAAATGTACCCTCCAAAAAAATAAATAAATAAAATGTACCCTACATACTGAGGAAGTAAATGCACTATATTGGTTATCTATTTCTGAGAAATAAATCATCCCAAAATTTAGTGACTTAAAAAAATAATTTATTATTTCTCATGATCCTGTGGACTGGGTGAGTGGTTCTTTCAGTCTGGACCGGAAGTTAGGCTGGGGCTTAATTTAGGATGGCATCATTGCCATGTTAGAGGCTTAGCTGGGGCTTCTCTACAAGATGTCTCATCATCCAGGAGGCTAGCCCAGGCTCGGTTCAGACTGTGAACCAAAAGGTTTCAGCGACAAGGGCAAGCCCAATTCACAAGCACTTTTTAATCCTCTGCTATTTCGAGGACTGTCCCAATGGCCAAAGTAAATTACGTAGTCTAATTCAAAGCCAGTATGGGAGGGGCCTACTCTCTGTGTGAAGATAAAAACATGAACTATGGTGGTTATTTTGTAACAATCTACTACATTTTAAGTTTTTAAAATTGAATCCATTTAGTCCAGAATTAAATAGGCTTTTATCTGAAAATATAGTTTCTATGATTTTACTAACATAATTTATATTCAAAGATTCAAAAATCCATCTTTATGCCTATGTGGCTTCTTGCATACATATGCCTCAGTTTATATCTTCAATATGTCTGTACTACTTTACTGCTATCACAAATTTCCACAAACTTAAAACAATACAAATTTATCCTCTTACAGTTCTGGATATCAGAAGTCCAAAATCAGTTTCACTGAGCTAAAGTCAAGGTGTCAGCAGTCTGTTTTTTACTGGAGGCTCTGAAGAAAGGATCGGTTCCTTTGTGTGTCCTAGCTTCTGGAGGTTGCCCATATTCCTTGACTTGTGGTCTCCTTCCCTCACCTTCAAAGCCAGCAATGTTGCATCTTTTTACGCTTTTCTTCCATAGACACATAGCCTCCTGACTATATCAGGGAAAGGTTCTCTGTATTTAAGGACTCCTGTGAAGACACTGGACCTATCCAAATAATCTAGGCTAATCTCCATATCTCATGGTTCTTAATCACATCTCTTTGGCCATATAAAGTTATACCCACAGGTTCCAGGGATTAGAATGTGGATCTCAGAAGGGCCATCATTCTGACAGCCACAATATATCATTGGGAAACTGTATCTACATAAAATTTCTAAATGCAAATCATATTGAATTGCATTGGAGAAACTGGCTATTTTACAACAAAAACAAAAGAAAACAAAACAAAAATTCTAGCATTTTATGATGGGCTTTCCTAATACTCAAGCTTTTTAATAAAGTTACCATTACTTTAGAACTTTAAGGTGTAGTTTAAATATTTTAGAACTATTTCCAATACTTTGCCTAGAATTAGTGTCTAGGGCTAAGTGCCTTAGCATATGAAAGCAATATATCTAGCCTGTGGCACAGATTTCAATTATGATTTTACCATTTTAAGAAATAAAATTTGAATTTTCATAGTACAACTGAATTGAATAGAACACACTTTGAGGTGAATTAATGATAGTTTATATTAGGTACTATTCTCTCTCAAAACTGTTAATAATCAAAGCTACATATGACCCTGTTTGCATTTCTAGGCTTTCATTAGGATGCTTATTTTCTAACTCACCACAAATGCAACCTTGGAGAAATGACTATATGTGACCATGACTTCATATTTCTGTGATTTTTGAAGTTATTAAAACTTGTCAGCAGTCAGCTCCAGCTCCATTTCTCACAATAGGAAGTCATTTACAGGAATTGTCTCCTTCTTTCTCAAAACTATTGAAATGGGTCCTTATGGGATTCACATTCTGTTTATAAACAACTAAAAATTACCCAGCTACAACCATAGCTCAAAATTAGCTCTGATAAAAATTCTTCCAAAAATGGTTTTATAAAAGGGCCTCATAAATCCTTTATTCAAATCACTATGAACAACCTGTACAGCAAGGTTTTAGGGCAGACTCTTAAGGTAGATGTATGATTCCAAATACTCTTGGTATATTCTTGTACTTCTATCATTTTTTTTTTCTTTTCATGACTGTAATAATCACATACACTGAACTGTGAAGGTAGATGAAGAAGTTTTCCATGACAGGTTAGTAATAACTCTTAAAAGTGTTTGACACATTTTTTTCTTGTCTGAAACATGTTTTCAAACAACTGCTTTATTTTTCCTGATTTTTTTTTTTAGTCCAATGGGCCTACTTTTTAAAACTGGGTGTGAATTTATGACCCCTGTGATTGGACTCAAATATTTCATTCTTAAAAAGAAAATGTTGCTTTGTCAAATAATTCCCTTATAAGCATCAGATAACCCTTTGGGCTAACAGAGAATTTTTTAAAGGTGTAGCATATTTAATTTTTTTTAATTTGTTTTAGGTAATTTTGATCATTCCTGACTTCTGTCATTGGGAGAATTGTCCTTTTCTTACATTTCACTAGTGTGTATAGTACAATAAAATCAGCAAATAGGGAAATTCATGATTTATATAGTAATACCACCGCACAACACGGTTTTTAAAGGATAACCAATGAGGTAATAATAAGCCAAATATAATCTTCTCTGAGTTCTCTATGACCCAACACAATTAAAAATATTATTGCTTATGAAGTAAAAATGATTATTAAGAATGTATGGATAGGTGTACATACTACACTGTCTAAAATAAAGTAAGGTGCCTAAATTAAATTGTGCATGTGCTACAATAATTTTACACATACATGTGTGAACATTGACATAAATAATTCAAATTCTGAACTTTCCCTCACTTGAAAATTAATAAAAGTTGGATTTCACTTTGTTAATGATGACAATATATACATGACCAGAAATGAACACTGTCCATTTGGTAGTGAAGCTTTGAAATGCATAAGTCAGATTAATTATTTCTGAGTGATTTGCTTTTTTCTTGCTGAAATCCAATATATTATTAAGATGCCTAGACATTCCTGATAACAGAGCAAGGTGAGCCTTCTGTCAGCACACAAAAAGGAGCTGAAACAGACCTCACAATAGCACACACAAACCAGTATGCTACAAAGGAGCTGGGCCCACAAAGGGCCAAGATGGCAGAAAAAAATCTCAAAAGAGTGCCATACTTCAGTAACAAGATTTTCCACGAGCTCATTAATATTTACCAAAGCCAAGAGAGCTGTTTTTTCTTTCATTTAAGCCACAAATGCCTCCTTAAAATTATTCCTATATTGAGACAGCATTAGAAAA
Organism: Eumetopias jubatus; assembly: GCF_037043125.1. Taxonomy (NCBI): domain Eukaryota; kingdom Metazoa; phylum Chordata; class Mammalia; order Carnivora; family Otariidae; genus Eumetopias; species Eumetopias jubatus. The sequence goes on from NW_028274815.1 coordinate 100,446,803, forward strand.
ATAAACTATGCATATAAAAGAAGCCTCAAATTAAAGACAAGCAGCTTTTAAGATAAGCCTGCTTTCAGTTGAGCATCTGTTCCCAGAAGACCATTTACACAAATTAACATATTTTATCTACTGTAAAAAAATGAAATAATTCACATATGCAAGATTGTTTAAATTACTATCAGGGAATGCTTGGGCATTATTAGCACACCCCACAAAAACATAAGTTCTGATAACCAAGGGAAAGATTTGCCACTTAAAAAGAAAACTAGTTGGAAAGATATTTTTCAATTGTAAGCACGGTTTCATTGAATTATCTAGCAGGATGATCAAGAAATGAATGTTGGATGCAGACAGACCTGGGTTTGCATCTGACATTAGCTATGCAGTATTGGGTAAATTACTCCATCTCCCTGAGTCTCAGATTTTCCATCTGTAAAATGGTTAATGAAACCTACCTTCTGTGGTTTTGAGAAATTTAAGAGACTGTGGTCACCAAAAGCTGAATATAGCACATGGCCCACTCAAATCCTTCAATAAATGTTAAAGGTTTAATTATTTCTTAGAAGAACTTTAGAGATCACAGATAATAAAAAACTTACTTATCATCCCACTACCCTGAGAGAACCACAATTAACACTGGTGAATATCCTTCTAGTTCTTTCTCTATGTGTATGAATAAGCTTATATGCATACTTTCCAACTTTTTATTTTATGGATATGAAATCCTACTTTGAATTACCTCACTTGCTTCTCCTATCCCCCTCATTCACAATGTACTGTGAATATATTTCCCTATCTTCAGCAATTATTTTATATCATTTTAATGCTGATGGTATTTCACAGGAATATAGCAGTGTATTTGGGATGCTTCCAATATTTAGTCAAGGTAAACAATAGTGCAGTGTATGTATCTGGCAACAAATATTCATATATACCCTTAATCATCTTTTAACCCAAATAACATTATAATAACTATCCCACAAAGGCATGTATATATTGCTTTTTCATTCAAGCTGAAAACATGAATTTCTATACATACCACTTTTTTCTAATTTTTAATATTTAATTTTTCAGTGGATAATACCTTTGTCCTACAAGTTGTTTTTATAGCAATATAATATAAATAAAAAGTAAATAGTAAAATACCTTGCTCTCAATCAGTGTGTCTTATTTACACACCTCCCACCACACCTACCCTGCAGGTAACATTGTTATTAATGTAGATAGTCTTTTAGATTTTATCTATTAATATATAAGTAAATATAAACATATATATTATACCCCTTTATTCTACAAAGGACAGCACAAAATACATAGCATGCTATATTTTGCTTTTCCACTTAATAATATGGTTTATTTCTATATCAGTACTTATTTCTCATTCTTTATTTACAGTTGTATAGTATTCCATTGTATGCTTATACCCTAATTTACCATAATTCTTTTAAACCAGACCCTAGTGATTGGTATTTGGCTTCATCCTAATGTTTTTGCTCTTGAAAAAAAAGTGATTAATATTGTGCATATATTATTTATGTGCACCAACACAGCTTTAGTTCAGACTAATATTCAAAATGTTTATTAATTTGTAGGTCATACTGATGTTTATCATCTGACTATCAGTTCTGTCAGTTAAATTCTTAGAAATTCTTAGGAACAGAATTACTCACCTAAGTTCCATATACTTTTTAAAAGGAAAAAGAAAAAGATATAACTTTGTATTTCTACTCTCATAGGCAACTTTTTGGACTCATTGGGTCTCATTCCCTGCAGCTCCTGTCTGAATTCTGCTACTTCGGGCAGCCCTTCTGCATGTTATGGAGTTTGTGGATCTCATCTGTCTCCTAATTTTACAGATATATTTATTATATCATTCCTCCATAGAACTGAATATTATGATTTAAAAGTTTTCTAAATTTTATATGTGAAAAAATTGTATCTGCTGTTGATTCCATTGGAATCATTTGATTCCAATAATTTCCATATTCTATTTTAATAATTAGTGAGGTGTATTTTCTAATATATTTAATAACCATTTCTATGTCATATTCAGCAAATTAGCTAATTCTATATTTTGTTCATATTTCTATTGAAGTATTAGTATTTTCCTTTTTGTTTTCCACCATCATGCTCTATATTAAGGTTATTTGTGATTTTTTTTTTTTATTTCTTAACTCTCTTTTAATTTTTATTTGGAAATGTTTTGAAGATATTTTTATTTATATCATCTTTATTTTTTTTTTGGCAGAAATAACAGATTCAAAGAAACAAGTAGATTCCTTCATTAATTCAAAATGTATCAAATGCCTGCATGTGCCAAATATTTTTCTAGGCACTGGTGACACAGAGGGGATTAAGTCCAGTCCTCATTGCACTTATATTTCTTTTTTTTTTTTTTAAGATTTTATTTATTTATTTGAGAGTGAGCAAGAGAGAGAGTGCACAAGCAGGAGGAGGGGCAGAAGCAGAGGGAGAAGTAGACTCCCAGCTGAGCAGGGAGCCCAATGTGGAACTCGATCCCAGGACCCTGAGATCATGACCTGAGCCGAAGGCAGACGCTTAACCGACTGAGCCACCCAGGCGCCCCGTATTTACATTTCATGAGGAAAAGAAATAAAGAAGGGAAAGGGCTAGAGACTGATAGGTTGAAATAGGGTTTGTTTTGTTTTAAGACAGGATAGGAGAAATCAAATTGTCCATTTATTGATTAGAGGTCACCTTGAAGCTAAAGGGAGTTACCAAATACAAACAACTGTTTCTATGACCAAAGTTAATCTTTTGATCAGAAAGAAATGTTTTAGTACATTTTTAGTCTTTAGACATATTTCATCTCGGTTAAATTTTTTGAAATTATTCTGCTTTAATTCTATTTTACCTTTTATAAATGGTTTGACTAAACAGCTTTCAGAAAACTTTTTCAATGCTCTCCTAAAATACCAAAAAGCAACCACATTTATCCCTAATTTTCAACCTTGATTCAAGAGATAAAAGAAAACACTTGAAAAGGACAAAAATATAGAGATGTGGTGAGAAAATCAAAGTAGTTCACAAATAACTGGAAAACATATACAGGAACTATTATCAGATGTGGAAGTAAAATTGACCACAAATGCTTACAGAGTAAATAAAATAAACAACTAACACCTAGCATGTATTGCTGTTTTAACAACCTGCACAGGTGAGGGGATTTCTGCTCTTCCAAAGAATGCTTGCCGCTCCCCCTCCCACCCCCCGCCAGCTACAGAAAGTTATAAGGGTACAACAGTGACGCAGATTCTGCCATATAGCTTTCCTAACATCTTCTCAACAGAAATCAGGTCTAAGTAGGATCGGGGCCCATTTTCTGCTGCAAAGACCTACAAGGTCCTGGGTAAGAGCTTTGGTTTCAGAAACAGTTCAATTAGAATCAAATCCCTTAGTGACCATTTATTAAGTATGTGACCTTATGCAAGTCACTTAAACAGTCCATACGTCAGTTTCTTCATATTAAAAACAAAGGTAGAAGAGCACTTATTTCATACAGTTGTCATGATGATTATGTGAGTAAATCCACACAAACCACTTAGACTAGGGCCTTGTGCAGAGTGGGTACTCTTATTACTACCTATGATTCTCACAAATATTAAGTATTATATCACTGTTTTGTGGATATATTTCATGTAGAAAACATAAGGTATGATTGGTATGGCCACTGCCTGAAAATCTGTAAAATACTTCATTGATTATTATTTTTTATTTTTGTTTTTACCATTTAACCCATTTTAGTGTATAATATGGTGGCATTTAGTACATTTGCAATGTTGTGCATTATGCAACCATCACCACTAAGTAGTTCTAGAATATTTTCATCACCCCAAAAGGACATCCTGTACCCATTAAGCAGTCACTCGACATTTTCCCCTCTCTCCCTAGCCCCTGGCAACCACTAATTTGCTTTCTGTCTCTATGGATTTCCCTATTCTGAGTATTTCATATAAATGGAATCATACAATGGCCTTTTGTGTCTGGCTTCTTTCACTTAATATATATTTTCAAAGTTCATTCATATTGTTGTAGCATGCATCAGTTTATTCCTTCTTATGGCTGAATGTTACTCTATTATATAGATAAAAGGCATCCTGTTTATCCATTCATCAATTGATGGATATGGAGTTATTTCTACCTTTTGATAATTGTGAAGAATGTTGCTATGAATATTTGTGTACAAGTTTTGTATCCATTTTCAATTATTTTGGGTATGAGTGGAACTGCTGGGTCTTAGAGTAATTCTATATTTAACTTATTAAGGATCACAAAACTATTCCCACAGTGATTAGAACAACTACATTCTCACTAGCAATATATGAGGATTCCATTTTCTCTACTTCCTCATCAACAATACTATTTTCCCTCTTTCAAATTTACTATAGCCATACTCATAAATGTGAAGAGGTATCTCATTATGGTTTTCATTTTCATTTCTGTAATGACTAATGGCCAGACATCTTTTCATATGCTTTCTGGCCATTTGTGTATCCTCTTCAGAGAAATGTCTATTCAAGCACTTTATATCCAATTTTTAATGGGGTTGTTTCTCTTGTTGTTGCTGAGTTGTAGGAGTTCTTTATATATTCTGGACAGTAGACTCTTCCAGATATAAAACATATAAATATTTTCTCCCATTCTGTGGGCTGTGTTTTCACTTTCTTGATGATGTTCTTTGAGGTATAGAAGTTTTTAATTTTGATGATGTCTAACATTTATTTTTTCTTTTGTTGCTCCTGCTTTTTGTATCATATCTATGAATCCATTGTAGCATCCATGGACTTTGATCCATTTTGAGTTAATCTTTGTATGTGGTATGAGATAAGGGTCCAATGTCACCCTTTTGCATGTGGATATACAGTTGTCTCAGTACCATAGGTTGAAGAGAATATTCTTTCCCCATTCAATGGTCTTGATTGGAAATGGCCATTTTTGAACAATGGGCAATGGAATCTTCATCAAAAATCATGGAACACTACACCAAAACAAATGATGTAATATATGGTGATTAACATAACAATAAAAATTAAAAAAAAATCAATTGGGCTCTTGATGTTATGATCTATATATCTACTCTTATGCCTTACGACACTACCTCTTTGTTTTGACTAGTGTAGTTTTGCAGTGAGTTTTGAAACTAGGAAAACAAAGCCCTCCAACTTTGGTCTTCTTTTCTAAGATTGTTTGGCTATTTGGAGTCAAATCACTTATTTTGTAACAAAGTAATTATTACCAAAAAATAGAATTGGATTTTAGGTGAAAACACAACAAGACCCTGTAGCTAGTAACTTAGTGTGAATTTTAATATAAAATGTTAATCAGTCTCACCTGGATATTTAAAAAAGGATGTGTTTTCAGAGTTTTCAGCAATTTTTAAGAGGATGTGCCAAAATAGAAGTTGAAGGACAAGGCAGTTTAAAGATATTAATAACAATAATTAGTAGTAGTAGTATTTAAAATCAGTAATATTAGATTGTTTTTGAAAGCACTGCACATACATTACCAGATATTTTTACACAAAAGTTCTACAAAGTAGTCCGAGCAAGCATGGGTATTCTCAGTGTGCAAATGGAGAAACTAAGGCCCTGAGAGGTTAAGCAATGAGCTCAAGTTTGCACAGCAAATAAATGCTAGAACCAAAACACAATAGCAAGTCCTCTGATTGCCAGGCCAGTCACTTCAGCTTGGCAAGTTAACATCAGCGCTGGATCAATTTGGCCTTATTTAAAATTTTACTTAAGTCTGGGGGGAGGGGAATCTATTTTATAAGTAGTAAGAGCTTTTATAATTGCTTCTGCAAATCACTTGCTTATTCCACATTCTGACAGAAATAAAAATAAAATCAGATGCCAAAGACTTTAGCTCTCCTGAGAGTTATTTGTAGTGTAGATTTAACTTCTTTGGGTTGATTCATTTTATACTCTAAGCTATGCTATGATGCTTCTCCACATACTGTTACATCCTCAATTTCTTATTCCTCTCCTTCACATAAAGTTTTTTCTTTGACATCTAAATTATTATTAACTATAAAATGTTCTCATTACTCAGTTAAGCAACACAGATTTTTCTGCATATTCTGTGATGAAAAATCCATGCAAACCCAAAAGTGCCTGGGGAAAGTGGCCTGAACCACCTCTTCTGTACCCATTCACTAGTCCCATTAAAGTATCGCAGGAATATTATAAAGCATTAGAGGATGCAGTTTGGAGAAGTATTATACTTATTACCCTTTAGAGAACTTATTTAATGCCAAGGAAAGATAAACATTGTGCATTTTGTAGGTCAATAGGATGTGTCTAAAACTTTAAAGACAAGTGCAAGAAGAATCACTCAGCCCATGTTCTTTCAAAGCAGTGAGTTAAATGGTTTTGTTATAAATATGCAGCAGAGAAAAAAATGTACTCACTTTCATAAGAAAGTAGACATAAAAGTTTCCCGTGAAAGCTTGAGCCATTGTGGTATATAATACAAACCGAAATTCGATTTCAATTATTCTCAAGTGCAGCTATGCTGTGTCTTTTATTCTCCTATTTGGTAAAATGACAGTCTTGGTAATTGAATATTAATTTTCACCAAAAAAAGCATTCCAAACTCTCCTTCAAAGAGGGAATTAAGCTTATTAATTCATTCCTTAACCAGAGGACAAAGTGCATGACTTGGTATGTAAGGAACAAGAACTCCTAGGGGCCAAGAAGATTTAATCAAGAATTGAAGGGAAGAAAAAGCGAATGAGCCAGAAGGCAGAAGAATGTGAGGACGTCACCCAACTTTTTCAGGAGAGAGAGGGAAAAAAAATCCTTCCCAGAACTCAGCCAAAGTGAAGCAAGGCAATCAGAAGTATAAATTCCTCCTGAGATACACACGTAAAAACACTTACTTTCCCTTATAATGCCATTTTAATTTCTGGTAAAATTCCAAAGCAAAGGTTTGTATTTCATGATATTGTCAACTTTGCATAAGACTACTCGGGCTACTCATGACTTACACGGCCTTAGGGACACTACTGAATTTTTCCCCCTCATAAATCTGAAAATGCTCTCTGTCTTCCCAGTAGACCCCTAATATTTATTGGTGTCTATTCTAAAACAACAGTTCAAGGCTGGAGCTATGAAAATATCTGAGGCTCTAATTTACCATAAAGAAAGTCTACTAAAGATTACAGATAATACATAGCACTCAAAGTCTGCCCAAGAAATATTAGAAACACCTCTGCCTAAACACACACACTTTTATTTCCTCTAATAAATGTTGCTACATAGGAAAGTTACAAAGTGGCTCATGCCACATTCCCCTCCAACATGTCTACAGAGCAGCATGACTATTTAAAGTATCATTTGACTTATAAATATTTACTTTGTTACTTTACATTCTTAAAAATTATTAAAGACCTCAGAGTTTTTATTTCTGTGTGTTATATGTGTGTGTGTATATATATATGATATATATATCATATATATTTACCAAATTTATATATCATATATATATTATAAATTGAGAATTCTAAAAAGTATATTTAATTGATTTGACTTAAAAATAATTAATCCATTAAAGATTAATATAGATAGCATGTGCACTATGAAAAATAACCATATTTTCAAAACCAAAATATCTAGTGAGAAAATGGCATTGTTTTAAATTTTTCCAAATATTTTTAATGTTTGGTTTAAGAAGACAGGTGGATTCTCATTTCTGCTTCTTCATTTAGTATAAAATATCATCTGTCATGTAGCCTCTGGCAAACACTATACAGTTAGGAGACAATGACAATGAAAAAAGGCAAATAATGCTTTAGTATGATCATGAAAATCGTGTTGATATCATAGACACTCTGAAAGAGCCTTGGGGACCCCCCAGAGATCCCAGCATCACATTTAAAGACAATTGCGTTAGAATATCAGAAAATCATACAGGGATTGGAGCCACACACAGATAACTATGAACAGACTCCTAGCAGATATACATGGCAGTATCCTGTTTAGGGTTCCACATCTATTTCTTCTAAATAAATTTCTAATCAATTACAGTTCTTCCTTCTTTTGAGGTCATTTAGGTAGAGATACAGTGTCAGCCCCCCATATGGGACACTGGAAATGCTGACAGATTTTCTAAGAGACAGAAAATGCCTGAAAGTAGATTAATGGACATAAGTTATTTTTCATTAGAATTAATTATCTCTAGGGGCACCTGGGTGGCTCAGGCATTAAGTGTCTGTCTTCGGCTCAGGTCAGGATCCCGGGGTCCTGGGATTGAGCCCCTTGTCGGGCTCCCTGCTCAGCGGGGAGCCTGCTTTTCCCTCTCCCTCTGCTGCTCCCTCTGCTTGTGCTCTCTGACTATCTCTGTCAAACGAATAAATAAAATCTTTAAAAAAATTTTTTAGAATTAATTATCTCTACAATAACGGCAAATCCAAATTTGTTATATAATCCCACATTAACAGGGTCTCAATGCACATAGGACAGCCATGATTCCCCTCAGGGAGGCCAACAAAGATCTCATATCTTTAAAGTTTTCAAGGTTTTCAATGATATCTTTGTATTGTTAAGTTTATGACTGCTTCAATAACCGGAAATAGGACCAGTTTTGTATTACTCTTGTTGGATTCAAGTAAGACCTACAAGGTGATGAACAGACAATAGCTCCTGAAATTACAAAAGACACTACTTTTGATGCACAATTAATGTGTGTGTGGCTTTGTAACTGATTTGGGAGATTTACATCTATTTTAGGAGTTATCCTACAAAATATAATATGCATACTTAGTTTAACAATGTTTTAAGATAATCCAAATTTTCATCCTGAATAATAAAAATACTTAAAAAAAACATATTAATTCTGATTGACTCCCCTTAGCTTACATGCCACCTTTGTCCAGCATTTGTTTTATTTTATTGGTTTCTGAACCCTACAAATAGATGCTATTATTGATTTATAGAATCAATATTTTGTTAAATTTACCTACATATTTACTAATTTATTTTCTCATCATTTCTTCTTATATGTCGGGCTTCCTTTCTAGAACTGTCTTTCTTCTTGAAGTATATTATGTAGAAATCCCTTCAGTCCAGATCTGCTGGTAACAAATTCTCCCAGCTTTAATATCTTTATTTAGCTCTCATTCTTGGTAGACAATTTCACTGGGTTTATAAATCTAGTTTGATGTTGTTCACAGCCCTCTAAACTTTAATGTTTTCTATTTTTTTCTGATGCTATGAGAGAGACTTCAGTCTAATAGCTGTTGTTCATGTAGGTACCTTGTCCTTTCTCTGTGGCTGCTCTCAGTATTTTATTCCTGCCTTTAGAGTTCTACAGCTGGGCTTCAGTGTATCTTAAGTGTGGGTTTTCTTTCTATTTATCCTGCTTGGGATGTGTTGGTGCTCCTGAATTTAAGGATCTATGCTCTTCATTGATTCCAGAAAATTCTCAGCCACTCTATTTTTAAGTATCAGTGTCCTCCATTTTTCCTATTCTCTCCTTCTGAAAATCCAGTTAGATGTATGTTAGACCTGTTCACCATACCCTCCACATCTTTTTATCTGGCTTTAGTATTTTCTTTTTGCTTCAATTCTTCAGATCTTCCAGTTTGTGCTTAATTGTTCAGCTCGTGTAGTGATTTTTAAAATTTATTTTTTTTCTTTCCCTTTAATTCCAGTACAGTTGACAGTGTTAAATGAACTTTAGGTGTACAATATGGTGATTCAACAATTCTGTATACTACTCAGTGCTCATCAAGATAAGTGTACTCTTAAGCTCCTTCACCTGTTTCACTCATCCCCCACATCTACCTCCCCTCTAGTAACCATCTGTTCTCTATAGTTAAGAGTCTAGTTTTTGGGGAGTTTTTTGTTTGTTTATCTCTGTTTTCCTTTGTTCATTTATTTTGTTTCTTAAATTCCACATAGAGGGAAATCATATGGTATTTGTCTTTCTCTGACTGACTTACTTCACTTAGCATTATACTCTCTAGCTCCATCCATGTTGTGGCAAACGGGAGGATTTCAATCTTCTTTATGGCTAACCTTATTTTAATTGCTAAAATTCTATTTGTTCTTTTAAAAAGCTGTTTAATCATTTGTGATAGCCTCTCATCCCTTAATAACATTTTAATTCTCTTTTAGTTTAATAAATATAATACGCACACTCATTTACATTCCTTCCTGATGATCCCAGTATTATGATTCTCTCTGTGTTGCTTTTGTTGATCCTAGACCATGGTGATTTCTTTGTGTGTTTAGTGATTTTGCATACTGAACTCGTGGCCATTTTAACTTTATCCATAAAATTATTTAGAATTTGTACTGAGAGTGTGTACTTCTCATGAGGATTATCATTTTCTTCTATGTCAAGAGTACTTTAAATATTTAGCTCAGAAGTTTTCAGGGAAATAAGTAGTATAAAAACATGCTGTCAGTCCATAAGATCGTCAGCTCATGGTTATACACACTCCCCCATTTGCATAGGCCCTGGGTGCTGGCCCTTGGTTCTTCCCCGCCGACAGAGGTCAGAAATTATCCAGGTTACAGGGGATCAAGAGAGCACAGGAGAGCAGCAGATTCCTGTTCTTGCTTAATCCTTTGACCTTGGAGGATGTCTTCATTTTCAAGTCAGCTCAACCATATATTCTAAATGGTTATTAAACATGTTAGATAAACTATTTTAAGTACTTTTAATGAATGACATTTTTTAGGATATATAGTCAGTCATATCCCCAGAAATGGGTGTTCCTTGGCTTAAAGTATATACTGTAGCATGTTTATCTGGAAAATCTACCGCTAAGGCGTATATCTTTATTTTATAATATTCAATGATAGTCCTATCATTTGCTAAAACACAATGGTTCAAATTCATAGTTTTTATAACTTACCAACTATTTTTGTATCGTTTATTTTAAACTGTATGAAAGAACAACTGGGTGGTACTAAACCCAATTGAATGTGGTTTTCCATTTTTGTTAAAAAATCCTAAGACTTAAATAAATATAACTTCACAAACCTGAAATTATTGTATTGGCCCGACTCCTTACAGAACTTAGAAGCAACCTCTAAACAATTCTGAAAGTATCTGGAACTCACCTCTGGGTGCTACTGACACAGACATTAAAACAGTGAAACAGTTTCTCATGTTCTGTAAGGTTTTCTAATGGAATCTGGCTGTAGCCATCAGACAAAACAGACATTAAAGAGAGGGCTGGGTATTCTGTCTTTAACCTTTAGCTATTACATGTGCCATATGAAATTGCATAGTTCAGAACTAATATCAGAAAAATAAAGAAAATAATCGTTCAAATAGGAAGCTCTTAAGCCAGCTTATTTTTAAAGTGCTTTCCAAAAAATAATATTTAAATTATAAGAACTTTGGCTTAATTCATTTACTCACAGTTCTACTCTTAAATTAACACTAAAAAAATATAAATCGCTACATCTGTAAGTGATTAGAATTATAGGAATATGCCATGAGTAACAGCAGCAACAACAAAAACTAATCACAGAGACATACAAATCTGGTACTGACTCTTGGGACATAGGAACTTGACATTTTAAATAAAAGAAGAAATGCCGGGTCATAATTTCATCTGTGGCTCTACTTTAACATAGATATAAGTGGAAACAGAATTTTGGGGCCAGTAATTTAAGCATCTCCTATTTTTGAAATTCATGGGCTATGAGAGGATTGCAGAAGAGCCTTTAAAGCCCCTCCGGTAAGATTTAAATAGTCACCAATATGAAGTAGCATGAGGGAAGTAATCCTAATATCTTAGGGCTTAATGGGACTGGAGAGTTCTTCCATATGGGGCAGGAGCTACTAAAAGCAGCCCTCTCCCCATAAGGTATCAGAATATCAGAATATCCTTTGTTATGAAAGTAACCTCCTTATAGATCTACTTAGTATCAAAAATCTTCCTGTGGTCAAGTGACATATTTGAAATTACTCTGAAAATTATGATTAGTCATTTGGTACAGTGAACAGGTAATAGCAAAAGAAACTAGAGAGGAAGTAGATAAATTATATTTGGGGAGTGACAGAGTAATAGTATCTTTCTAAGGCACATATGAAAAGGAAACATTTCTCAGAGAACTGGGTCCACACAGTGTCCTCTTGGAAACACAAAAAAGCTGGCTGGCAGACCTCTCATAACTAGATTTTTTTAACAGAAATTTATTGGGAGGAGTATCTCTTGATATCCTGCGTATTTTTAAACCTAATGATAAAGCATAAGAATTCACCAAAGGGAAAATCACATTGTTAACAGACTGTATATTAGAACACATGAAAAATTCATCACTTGAGAACTTACAAAAGAGATTTAAAAGGAAAAGATATCCCAATTTTTAAATTAAAAATAAGACTATTGCTGGTGAGGTTTCTTTTTTTAATCTCTAGTAAAGTGATTAGCAAGGTGAATTTATGGAAAAAGTACCAAACAATTCATATGTGTGATTTGTCCAAGCAATTCAGTGATAAGATCAGACCCCATCACTGCTACATAAGCCCTGTAACACAGTGATTCAAAGAGAATGGAGTCCAGAGGCAAAATGCCGGGCTTTCAATCCCTGCTTTGCCATTTATGAGATGTGAACCACGCAGTTATTTAATCTCTGTGACTCAGTGAGTAAAATGGGGATAATCATACTACCTAAATTATAGTGTTGTTTTAAGGATTAAGTTAGCACATTTTATCAGGTGCCTTGGCAGTGTCTGTAGCACAGTGAGCTGGAGTAAGCATTTTACCATTTCCATTATGGCAGAGAGAAAGGGAAACCAGATCAAATGCTAACACACTTGAGTCTTGGTCTCAATATTGTTACTTGCTCAGGTAAGAGGTTTAAAAGCAATTCAGTTTCACCTAGAGTGACTCTCCTCACTTCTCTCACTACCCTCCCAGGAGTTAGGATCAAGCGATTTCATGTGTACAAGGTGCGTTGAAAAGTATCAGGCGTGACCTTTGAGTTCTCTGGGAGAAAAGCACTGAATTTTAAGATACTGTATCAAGATACGAATTCTTATTCTGATATTCCAAAAACTATCAAACACTGAGGTCATACGTGCTTACCTTCATATTCAATGGTGTCCCATTTAATGGTATTTTTGTCACTGAAGAACATGCCTTAAAACTCAATGCCACTTTAGGTCAATAATATAAGGAGAATTACATACCCATTTATTAATATGCTTCAACTAGTTTGTCACATCTTCAGGTATGACCAGTAATGAGGAATTTTGAATTCTCTCTTGTTTTAATAATTTAATGTTATCAATTGGAATATCTTTTGTTCTTATTGTATTTCAATGAAGAAAGGTAAAGTGATTAGGGCCAATCAAGTAAGGAACTTAACAGTCACAGCTACCATACTGACTCTATTGGGGCCCACCCAGATCTGCTCCGCACTTGTTCTAGTACATGCTGTGGTGTCCTACCTGGAGCATCTGCATCCTTCCTGAGGGCTTTATCTCAGGGGTAGACCAAAAGTGCCATGAGTTAATACCCCAGGAAGCAGATCTCAGCTAAGGACAAATGTGGGTAGAGGATAAATATTCCTCATCCCTTGGGTGAGGCAACTCTGAGGAGTACGCCATACTGTTTCCCAGAGGTCAGCAGCAGGACTGAGCTCCAGTGTTTCCAGTGGTAACCTGCTGGATAATGCATTCCTCATTGGCTTCCTCCCCTTTTCTGTCTCACTTTCCACTTCCTTACAAGCACTTCTTCCTGGGATCACCTCTCAATCCACTGTCTCAGTATTCTGAAGAAACCCAGATAAGAAACTAACATTTATAGTGAAGCTACTATGTATAAGCCCTCTAAGGATTTTATATTCTGATTTTCCTCCTACCTCAGTGCACATGCTTTTCAGTGTCCTCCACTGATCTCCCTTCTGCCTGACCTCTAAATGTTGCTATAGCATGGGACTCACCTGGGATGCCTTCTCTTTTCCATTTCCATTCTCTACCTATATGGTCTCACCCACTCATAGTGTCTATGTATCAATGACTCTAAAATTTCTGTTTTCAGCCCTGATTGATCCCCTAAACTCCAGATGCATATCTTCAGCTGCTGTTTAATATTCTCACCTAAATGTTGACAAGGCCAAAACAGAACTCCTGATATCCCATCCACAACCTGCTTTTCCTCCATCCTGCCCAACTCAGGAAATGGTGTCACCACCCATCAGTTGCTCAAGTTAAGAACCAGGAAAGATGATGGACTCTGATAAACAAACTGAGGGTTCTAGAGGGGAGGAGGGTAGGGGGATGGGTTAGCCTGGTGATGGGTATTAGGGGGGGCACGTTCTGCATGGAGCACTGGGTGTTATGAACAAACAATGAATCATGGAACACTACACCAAAACAAATGATGTAATATATGGTGATTAACATAACAATAAAAAATTTAAAAAAAACAAACCTAGGATTTGGTGACTCAGTCGGTTAAGCGTCTGCCCTGGGCTCAGGTCATGATCTCGGGGTCCTGGGATTGAGCCCCCGGTTGGGCTCCCTGCTGAGCAGGGAGTCTGCTTCTTCCTCTCCTTTCACTCCCCATATCTAATCCATGAGCAGGTTGTGTCAACTTTACCTTCAAAACATACTGTAAACTACCCATTTGTCCCCATATCTGGAATTACCGCCTCATCTAAGCATATTTCTCCTCTGGGCTATTGCAGTGGTCTCCCACAAGTCTTCCTTCTACGTGTCATTGTCCACAGACTATCTCAAAAAAACATTTTTTTTTTTAAATATTAAGTAAGCCATGGTGTTCCCTTCACACCTTTCAATGGCTTACAATAATACTTACAAATAAAACCCAAACTCCTTGTCCTGGCTTACAAGGCTCCACAATTCTGATCCTTTCCTTCTCCAATGTCTGTATAGCCTTCTCCTTAGGTCATATGCTCATGTCTCACTGGTTTTTTTTCTGTTTCTTGAACATAGCAAATTCACTCTTGCCCCAGAGCTTTTACCATATCTGCTTCCTTTGCCTTGAATGTTCTTCTCTGAGATCTTTGTATGGTTACCTCCTTCTTATTCAAGTCTCAGCTTAAATATATTCCTTTTATAAAGAACTTTAAAAACTACCTAACCTAATATAGTACCCAGTCACTATTTTATCACAGTAGTTACCACTGCTTTTTAAATGCTTATATCCTTTATATAGTTTATCTTCCTCTGAGAAGTCAATAATAGGAATTTTGTCTTATGGGCATCCCTAGCATCTAGAACATAAACTGACACATGGCAGGCCTGTAATAAATTTTGTTGAATGAAATAAAGGGCAGGAACTATCATCATCCTCATTTTGAAGGTGATGAAACTGAGATTTCAGGTAGTTATACAACTTGCTCAAGCCAATAGAGGCAGAGATTGTTACATAAATCAAATCAGTCTAACCCAGAGTTTATACTTTTAACCATTATACCAAATTCCTCTATATCTGGGGGGTAAGGGAATATGAATTTGAAAACAAAAGCAAAAACAAAAAACCTTAGTCCAAGAACTTAATGCATCCATTTTTACAGAGTGCCTGTTTTTAAAGGACTTAGCATGTTTGAATTATTCTGAGACCTATAAACCATCCATAGCTCTTAAGAAATGAATCTTATTCTTTGTGTTATGTGGGTATATTAAGAAGAAAGGAAAGGAAAGCTATCTTAGTTCTCATCCTCTACCCAAGTCTACTAAGAGATAATTCAACAGTTTAAACAACAGGATACTATTTCAGACAATTTCTCATGGGAAAACTAAAAGACTCCAGATTATAATACAACATAATTCATTTTGCATGGAAACCATTAGAAGAACAGTCATGTTCAGTAATATTTCCTTTATGAGAATAAAACTGCATTTAATACATATGTATATAATTTGGAATCAGAGTCACAATGCTCTGCACACCGAGGGATATGAGTAGATATTTATATTGTGTGAAAAGCTGAATAGCATCGAAATAGAAATACTCATAAAAATGTGTATGAGGAAACTGAGCTAAAATTACCCAGTGGACAATAGACATTTAATGCAACGTCTTCTAAAATTATTTTGATATATTTTATAATGAGATTCTGGCATGTTGGATAACAAATTCTGTCCAAGCTTTCTAAGAAACAAGATATTTAATCACCTTAAAGGAGAAATTCAAGGAATAAAGAAATATCAAATCTTCACCAGGAGGAGGTAAACATATTTTTATAATTCTTATGGTAATAATAAAAGAAAGAATATTAGCTTTCATGTTAGATTCCAAAACAGTGACTGGCAATGGCACAAAACCACATTATTTTGTCAATGTTTTATCTCTTCTGCCCTCTTTCCTAGCCCCTTAATTTCCAGTGAATAGAGTTGCAAAACATCATAATCAAATACACACACACACACACACACAGTGAATATATATCATGGTCTTTTGTGGTTCCATACAAATTTTAGGATTGTTTGTTCTAGTTCTGTAAAAAATGCTGTTGGTATTTTGATAGGGATTGCATTAAATCTGTAGATTGCATTGGGTAGTATGGACATTTTAATAATATTTGTTCCTCCATGAGCATGGAATATCTTTCCATTTGTTTGTGTTGTCTTCAATTTCTTTCAGCAACATTTTATAGTTTCCAGAGTACAGTTCTTTCATTTCCTTGATTAAGTTTATTCCTAGGTATTTTATTATTTTTGGTACAATTATAAATGAGATTGTTTTCTTAATTCCTTTCTCTGCTGCTTCATTATTAGTAATGTATAGAATTGTTGAATCACTATATTGTACATATGAATCTAATATAACCCTGTATTATTAACTATACTGGAATTAATACACACACACACACACACACACACACACACGGGAACAAATTTAATGTATATAAGGCATGCTCCTGGAGAAGAAACTGAGGCCCAGCTAATGAGTGCCAGGGCAGACATTATAACCCAGAACCTCTGATTCTCAGTTCAGCAGTCTTTCCTTCTTATCACAGTCATCACACAAAGAAGGTAGCACACAAGTACATATTCTTTGTGTCATTTTCCTTATTCTACCTTGCTTTGGATGTCCATGGCAATAAGAATGTCAAGAAATCTGAGTTTAAGCCACTTAAAAAAGTATGAAATGCTGAGAATTAAAAGGAAGGTGCTTGGGTTATGATTTTAACCTACAAGGTGGTCATATAAGGCAATGCTCCCACCAACTATCTCTGGTAGCAGCTGTCAGAGACCAAAGTCAGATTAATATAAGCTGACAAGTCATTTTCTATGATCGGGTTCTTATTAATATCATTTGATCTGATACAAAATATCTATCTTTTCTCTGCAGATCATAGAGGCAGAGATTATCACTCAAAGAGATGGTTATGCAGAAAGTGGTAGTCAGAGGGACAGAAAAGACGTGGCATCAGCAAACTAACTTGACTCAGATGCATGAGGATCATGAGCTCTACAGTCTGACTGACAGGAACATCAGGAAGAATGACAAAGGAGGTGAGCAGGCATAATGTTTCCCATGTGTAATTTCTGCATGGTCGACTTACATACCTGTCAAGAAATTATATAGCATTTATACTAAAGCTATTTCTATCACCTTTGCTCTAAGGAAATATGAGAGTTTAGGTTAAAGATTATATGCATATAATCCACAACTTCATTTCCAGTTTACTCATAAGCTTATTATATAATTTTTGGTATTTTTAAAAGAATTTTATTGATTTTGACATTTCACTAGGTTTTGGAACCAATATGGCTTCTTAAATGGCAACTGGGTTCTACTTGAGCTGATAAGAAAATTTAAGATTGATGAGAAGATACAGGGCTTGATATCAGCTGCACCAGATATATTTCAATAAAAGAGCAAATAAAAAACTCGTGGTGCACCAAACATTCACTGAATGCCTACTATGTGAAAAGCCCGGGAATTTCTAGTGATAAAACACTACTCACAAGTTTTACAGTCCACTTATGATGATTAAGCTTAATGTAGGGGAAGAGATAAAGGCCTTAAGTGAATTATTATAGACAATGCATTACGTACTGAGGAAGAAGCAGTTAATTTTAATTAGAGGTGAAAGCAAGGGAAACTTCATAAAAGAGATGACATCTATTTTGAGACGAAAGGACAAAGAAGGGTTGGAAGAGGTGTGGGCAGGGAAACAGAGAGAAAGTCAAATGTGGTGAGTGCCTTTGTACCACATGCTATGCTAGAAACCTAATCTAGATGATTTCAATTAACCCCCCAAAAATACTACTGTCACAGACTCCATTATTGTTCCCAATTATTCACCCTTGTCCTTTCATCTTTTTCCCTATGCATTTCTTTCCATTAGGGGTGGATTTTATTTCCCTACCCAGGATGTAACATCCACAGGGCAGAATGGTGCAAAGACTTGACTCGTACGTGCACAGTTGGACAACTGGACTTTTTACCATCCCCACGAGAAAAACAATCCTCATATGTCACTGATGGGAGACCTGTGGAGAAATCCTAAACTGAGTCCAGCACCTGAAGGTGAGACCCGTCAATCCATAGATGCATGAGAAATAACATTTATTTTATGCCACTAAGTTTTTGTGGTTGTTGGTTACATTATTGTGCCAATAGCTAACTGATATACCTGTACAGAGTTAGGAGCTAAGCTCCACAGGGAAGAATTTGTTTGCTCAAGTTTACCTACTTAGTAGAAGAAAGAGCCCAGTTTAGAATTCTGGTGTGTCACAGACCTAAGTTTACATTCTTTATATCACAGTGACCCTTAATAGAAGGGCAGAATTAGACAAAAAGATACTGCAAGGCTAGGGCAATGCAAGCAGGAAGAAAAAGCCCACTTTGGTTGAAATTGTCTAAGATGGTCATGGGGTTATTAGGAAGATAAATTTGGTCTAAATTTAGGAGTGTTTTGAATGTCAAGCTTAGAAATTTCAACTTCATTTTAAGGACATAAAAAGCCATCAAAATGTTTTGAATATGGAAGCAACCTACTAAAGTAAGACAATTCAGGAAGCTCCATTAAGTCCATACATTTAGTGGGATCACTCACAGGCTTTTGCAGTAATCTAGGCAGCCAAACAATAGACACTAAACAATTATTTCTCACGTTTACGCCAAGATTAATTGTGCTTGCCCCAATAGACACTCCTTATAGAACTGAAAGATATACTTCTATTTTAAACACATCTTCTAGATTGATCTAAATGTGAATATACGCCACGAGTTTTAACTTTCAATTTATTTCAGCATATCTTTCATCTAATATTTATCAATTCATTATGTGTGTATGCAGATGCATCCAGCAATTTGTAAATGTGGTTAAAAGAAGTTGCTTGGCAGCTGGGAAATGAATCAGTCTAAAAAAACATAACTCTACTGCCTTTAGGCTAAAACACTAACTAAAGGAGGAAATGACTATAATATGACAACTCTATCAACCAAAACAGCAAATTACTCATGATGAATGTTCAACGCCTGGTTGGTGGGAGACCTTCCCCAAACCAACTGTGCCAAGGGCTTACAAAGAGGAAATACATATTTTTAAATTTACTTACTTCCTTTAACAAAAAGTAATTCACTCAATCTACTCAAAACATAACTACATATGATATATTAACTGAATCTATTAAAAGTACTGCAACTTAGTATAAAGATCAATTAGGTATATAGTCATAATATATAAAGTTTGTGGTTTTTACTGAAGCCTAAGACTTACAAGTATCAAATTATTATACCCATTGTATAGTCATCACTATATAGGAGAAAAATATCAACAAAAGTTGATATTGTGGGCAAAAGGGGGCTCTGAAATGAGATTTTCAAGTAGGCAGAAGAGCTTATTTTTCTTTGGAATATGTAATAAATACTTAGATTCAGACATAAAGTGAATTTTCTTCTAAAGTGTAAAAAGTATGAGCATTCTAGACAAGAGGCTATCATTTCCTCTTTATATTTTTTTTATTTAAAGAAAACAAAGACAAAAAGAATGAATAAACCTAGATAAAAGAAACGTGTGTTAGAGCTGAACTTCCTTTTTTTTCTGTGGTGAGACCGTGTCCTTACCAGAGAATTATATTACTTATTCTATCATTTTCTGGAAAAGTTTCCAAACAATACAACTTTGTTTCTCGTAATGATTTCCTAGAAACTCAACTATCAAGCATGACTGTTTCAGGCTGCTCTGATTCTCTGATAATTTAAATTCCTAAACAAGGTTTCCCACGCAGGAAACCATGATTTGTGGTGAACGAGAACCCAGACTCCATGAATTATAAGATCTGCAGCTCCTTCCGTCAGCCTGAAAGGCATAGACTGGTTGGATTTCTGGGAACAGACTCTATGTGAGAGTTGGGGCTTCTGCACCACTGCATGAGGGGGAGGCTAAAAGACATCTACTCACTGACCAGCTTCTCTCTCTGCCTCAGTCTTATTACACTGATGTCTGAACCACATGGACTATAGTGTTTCTTCTAATACTGTGTCTTCTTGTAATGTTGACATATTAATATATACACATATGTATAAATTCACATATATTGTGTATATATGTGCATGCTTTTGTCTGTGTGTGTATTTTTTTTGAAAGGTACTATCTTGGACTATGTATTTAGGGAAAATAATTACTCCTTCCTGCCTTATATATCACTCTACTTTCTCATCTGGTTCCAACTAGCTTCAGCTAAGTCCACAGTTATTTCCACAGGTCAAAAGCCATGAAGGCACCTTTCCAAATCTCTGGCCTCTGGTTTTCTAGAAACCCAGGCAAGTAACTGAAAATCACCTCCCAATATCCCAGTGACTCAAGGGTCAGTTCTCCTACCTGTCTTCAATCTTTCCCCACTTCCCCAAAGCTCCACTTCGTTATCCTCTTGTTGGTCATCTTAAATCTTGAGGGAAATGAAAATTTAATCCTCTCTCTGAAAAAGGTTAGGCACTCCTCAGTTAATGAATAGCTATCCCTTAAGGGTGTTTGGAAATGTTAAATGAAAAACCACACGAAAGGTATTCAATATAGCAATCTGCTAATAACTTAGAGATTAGAAAATGAAAATAAAGTACAGCATTTTATAAGATTTTTAAGTGAATACTTTTGCTTTAAGACCTAATATTTCATTTTTTTAAAGGAAAGAAATATTTGAAGTTCATTAATATTTACTCCTACCACCCACATCCAGTTTCACCTCCATCCCCCAATGCACACACACAAACAGCCCTTAAGAGAAGGGACAGACAGACAGAAATTTTGATAGACACATCCTGAATAACTTGCTGATGATTGTGCAAGAAACATATCAATTATGCAAAGAACTATAAAATTCCAAAACAAAACAGAAAAAAAACATAGTATAAGTTCTGTATTTCAAATTTTATAGTACTTTAATTTGTTTACAGTACTTTTATTAAATTAACTATTTTTATTCAGCATGGACTCTGAAAAACAAACTGAGGGTTCTAGAGGGGAGGGGGGTGGGAGGATGGGTTAGCCTGGTGATGGGTATTAAAGAGGGCCCGTTCTGCATGGAGCACTGGGTGTTATACACAAACAATGAATCATGGAACACTACATCAAAAACTAATGATGTAATGTATGGTGATTAACATAACAATAATAAACTGCAAAAAATAAGAAAGAAAGAAAAGAAGAGCTTTCATAGGCAGGTTAGTTTACATAAAATGAGGATTTCTAGAGTTGGTGCGTATAATAATACTCAACATATCTTTTTGTTTTAAATTTTAAAAATAAATGATGGGTTTTCATTTCTTACGGTTGTCAGCTGACACTCAAGATTAAACATGATTTTAGGACATGTTGCAAATTTCTTTTCAGAAACCAAAAGTAAAAAGTCTTCACCTGTATCTCTAAAAAACAAAGCCAATTAATATGCCAGGTTCCTTTCCCCCTCCGAATATAATGGAGCCTATGCTTAGAGCAGAGCTAGGAAGCTGGTCCCGCTCATCAGCATATTATAATGCCTCCTGACAGCCTCACAAACCGCCTCATCAACATCATACTGTTTCAATTACACATTTTTTTTTACCCACTTCACATGTTAAGCCACCTTCACTTCTATCTCACCTAGAGCTGCGGTATTAAATTTAACTACATTTTTCCAATGATAGATGGATTTTCTGCAAGTCAGAAACTGAAAAAAATCACTAACATTATATTGTTCCAGGCCACAAAAGAAAGAGGAAAAGGAGAGAGGAGAAAGAACCTTGGTGGATTTTCAAGAAACAAATAATCCCTCCCCACAAAAGCCTGACCCTCTGAACCAATGGCAGAAAGAATTAAGAAGTGGCTGCAACACAGGATGGGGTCCCTCTGCCAATGAAATGGAAATGGTCTTTTCAAGAAATGTTGGAGCCTGCTCACTCCCCTGTGATCACCCTACCAGTTCTGCTCCACCTTGCAAGGGTAATGAAGCAAGGTCTTTGATTCTGCCAGCAAACTACTGAAATAAATAAATAAATAAAGGATGGGCCTGAAAAGATGAACTTCAATTTAACAAACACCATAGAGACATGTCCCAAGACAACTGCCACCTCACATAAAAAATGTCTTTGGTTTAGGTCATGAAGAGAAATTTCGATACAGTAAAGCAAAATCATTCCAAAGAGCAGGACTCTTAGGATGTGACTGTTTTCTTTGGAAAAACTCTAAGCCGACTAAAGGAAAACTCCCTCATCTCACTACAGAGTCCACCTTTCAGAAATAATTATAATTGCATGAATATGTAGTGTTCAGAGAGCTGAGTTATGAGAGTAAGTTTTCACAGCAACAGAGCAGGTTGGAAATCAGAATGTAACAGATTTCTTGGTGTTTGGATGATTTATGAAAGTTTCACATTCCCTTCCTCTCAAATTGACATTTCATCCTGATTGGTTAAGTATCATTTTTCTGTTTTAGCAGCAAAAGGATCCTGAATAATGCAGTTGCAGCTGGATTGTCTTTAAGTGAATTCCAAGTTGTGTGATTTCTGTGTTTTCTCACTCTCAGTTTATGTTTAACTTAAAAAGTACAACAAAAATTGTTCCCTTTTGTCTCACAGACCCTAAGCCTTACTTTAAAATCTGTAAAAACTAGAAATCCTGCCTTGTTTTGGTTCTCCTAAGGCTCGGAAACGTTGACAATGTCTGAGCGGATACGACAATTGGAAAGGGCCGTATTTTTTTCTCCAGAGGTTCTGGGCATTTTGGTGCAACTTTATATCCCAACAGGATGTTTGCTGACATCCAGGCTGGAAGAATGTGAGGCAGACCAAAAAGTGCAATCTTAGCCCTACTGCTAACATATCAGTCTATAATTTGAGACTGTAATTCTACCACTGACTATGTAACATTTCCTTTAAAAAAAAAAAATCAATGCCAAAGTTACTTAAAAGTAATAATATTTCCAATACCTGAAGCCTTCAAATACAGAAATTTTCAAAAACATCCTAGATTTTAATCACAGTTTGTCACACACACCCCCCTCCACAAACACACTACGCATTTAGTAAGAGTCTACTAGGGACTAGGCATATGCTAGATTCTGAACTTCAGTGGAAAGCAAAACCAAACTGTGGTCTCTGGGAGAAAACCAACAGTAATCAAATAATCAGATAAAGGTAGAAAGTGCATATATAATAAAAGCAACAAAGGAGAGAGAGATACACACATCTATGAGATACTTCAATGAAAAATTTGACACTAGTCAAGGAGGTCTTGAAAGAAGATTGGGTTGATCTGAAAGATAAGTAGGAATGGACAAGACAGTGGAGAAAGAAGAGCATTTCAGGAAGAGGGGATACCATATGCAAAGGACCCACAGTGGGAGGGAATGTGATAAACACAAAGAGGAGGAGACTTTTTTTTTTAATCCAACATGCCTAGAGAAAAAGGGTGAACAAGGTGGAAGATAAGACCTGAGAGAGAGTGGAAAAGCCCCATCTTGTAGGCCATGTTTAAGGGCAGGACACAGAAATGAAAATAAGAATACTATTATAGGCCATATTGAGAGTTTTTGTTGGAGGTTACAAGCAAATGATGTATTACAAAGATTACTCTGGCCACGGTGAGGTGACTAGATGGGGAGATGAGTTGGGGGCTCTTAGTATGCAGCAGGCTAAGCAGCAGTGGTGAGAAGTATACATGGTAAGCTCAAGGTCTGCCCCACTGCAGTAGACCTACACGAGCGGCCTCACTCTTTTGACATTCATCCTCTCTCCTCCACTGCCTGAACACTTTTCTTAAAGCACAACTCTATGTAACCTTCCTACTTCTGTCCACTTGCCTCACCTTTAGAGCAACAGGTTCAGGCTATGCTGGCCCTCAACAGCTGATACGGTGACCTCGACCTACTTCTTAGCTCACATCTCTCCTTTCTATTTGTCCAAGTTCTTCTCTATCCAAAATGGTTTACTTATCTCCTTGTTTTTGTTTGTATCCTTGGACCCACTTGGGATAACTTTTGTCTCCTGCTGCCTCTCTTTACACTTGTGTTGTGGCCTGAATTAAGCTCCCACCTTTGTCCTTTACTTTCTAAATTCTGCCCATCCATTCCCATCCAGATTAAATACCTTGTGTTCCGTTAAGAATTCCAATACAGATCACTCAGCTTCTTCCACACGCATTTCATGTTATTTGGCAATCAATCATGATTTGTTCTGTGCTATATCAAATTATTAATTGATAAGAGTTGTCTTTAGCTTTTCATATGTATATGCTTTATTTCTTCATCTAGCTAATAAGGTGCTGGTGGCAAGGCACATGCCGTGTATTTCTTTCTTTCTGCCTTTCTTAGTACCGGCACAATGCTTTGTACATTTGTAGGTTGTCAGTGGATAAGCATGGCTTAA
This sequence comes from Eumetopias jubatus, assembly GCF_037043125.1. Lineage (NCBI taxonomy): Eukaryota > Metazoa > Chordata > Mammalia > Carnivora > Otariidae > Eumetopias > Eumetopias jubatus. Next base: position 100,471,607 of record NW_028274815.1, read on the forward strand.
AGTTTGCTCTGAGATATGCTTTACCTTTACCTTTGTCAGTAGGGAGGGGTTTTGGAGGTCTACACATACTCTAATCAGATTTGCAAAATTCACAGAGTAACATGTGGCAAAATTTCCAGAGTAATATCAACCATCACTCTCCAATAACTGTGGTTTCACCAACAAACAAAAAAGAGGTTTTGAGGTCACAAATAATATGGATTCAAATCCTGCTTCACCCACTTATGCTGTAAGAGATCTTTAATCAGTTTCTCATCTCTCTAAGACTCTATGTCTTCATCTGAAAGATGCGGATAGCCATAGCTACCCAGCACACTATATGTAAAGATGTTAAGTCTCAGTGAGCACTTAGAAAGCTGTGTGGTCATTACTATTTGCAAAAAAAGTGAATACTTTCTCCTCAACTCTTTTTATCACCTCTACTCTATATATGTAAATGCATTTCATGTGCAAGTTCAGACAAATGCACGCACACACACTTCTTTTAGTCCTTCCTTTAGTCTCACTTTGTAACTGCACTGACTTCTCAAATCTATCATCGTTTTTGTTTTTTTCTTTTCTCTCTTCCTTTTCTTCTTTCTCTCTTTCTTTATTTGATGAATACCTAACAATAAGACTTTGGAAATCACAATTGGAAAAATACAACCACCATTGACAACCTTTTCAATATACCGTTACATTATTGAATGTAAACAGGAAGGGTAAGAACTTCTACAAAATTCCCTTTTCTATTGTCCAGTAAGCAAACATCTCTGTACTGAGCCATTAATCCCTCTATTGTATTCTCTTCCCCACAGTGAATTGAGTAAGATTAGAAAGCAAGAGAAAAAAAACAGTTGAGAGATTAGGAGACAGTGACAATTCAAACCCACAAAAAGTTTCTGAATGCCCAAGAAACAAGAAAGGTTGGCCTTTCTCATTAAAATCTTTTTGAATTGGTGCAAAGTCTGAAACCATCATGTAATGTTTATTTGTAACTTTTGTGTACTGAGGTGTGGTAAAATAGTCAAATCAAGATTGGCCCCATTTGATATTAGCTTCTCTAAATGTCCCAACAAGGACTAATCACTTAAAGAAATGTAGGTATGCAAGGCATTCAATATGTATCAGGTGTGAGAAACAGAGAGAATGATAACCAATTCCAATTGTCAATATCTATCACTTTTTAGATATGCAATATTTAATGTCACATGAAAACAAGCAAGCACTGCTATATGGCTGCTTACCAATAAATCTATTAATTTATTTTAAATAATGCATACTAATTTTTATGTATCACTGGCATTCGGATACATAAATTCCATTAAAAAGAATTTCTCTATATGGAAGTGTAGGAATGAAATCAGTGTGTATTTTTAATCCAAAGAGATAGACGTTTGACTAATTTATGTGATTCTAACCTGGGGGCATATTAAAAAAAATAAAACCCTCAAAATTTTAGCAAAATAGACCCAGCCTTGAAAAGATACATGTGAAAATTCCCTGAATCTATTAGTCTTTCATTATTATTGTTATTTTAAAGAATTCTCTAGTTTCATTAAACTTCTGACATGAAAAAGTGAGTGTTTCATACAGATGGAAGAGGTCTGGGCAGCACTTAAGTAGCCGACTAAAGGTGGCTTAGCTAGCTCCGAAGTGATTCCTATTAGAATGAAAAATAAATAGACTAAGTGCCAAACTCAAAAACTATTCTCTTACAGGGATAAACTGAAAGTGCTCTACAGAAAGTGAAAACAGCTCTCTGGGGAATGCTTGGGATTTGGGCAAAAGAACAATGCAACTGTTTCAGTAAGTCAAGTGGAAACACTTGGGGGAAGGGAGGAGTTTAGGGGATACCAGAAAGGGACAGAGACTTGCCAGAAAGCAAGGCTAGAGCTATGGACCCCATTTAGTTTACTGACCATGCTGACAAACACTAGGTCAGTTCTGATAGGGAAACAAAGAAACCTCATCATGGATATGGACCCCATTTGTAACAGGGAGCCTAATTATATTTGTTAAGTCTCTGGAAATATACCTAGTCTTTAGGATTAATAACATCTTTCAATGTTTCAAGAAAAATGAGTTTCTTCAGCATGACTAATAATTCATACACTCTGCTTTTGCAAAACCTATATAATAATTAACTTGGGTGTTTCTAACTTCTTCAACAACACTGAAAATTATTCAAGAACTACAGAATGAAGATGAAGACATAATTCATTCCTCTTTTCTTTCAATTAAAAAAAAAGCTGAAATTGATGTCAAAAGGATTGTTTTAGAAGTTGTAATTATGCTTTAACAAGAGACTCCAATAAATCAAAGATGGCTGTCTATTCTGAACAAACATCCAGGAAGAAAACTTGTGACCCACTCCAGAGAAATCTGAGCAACTTTCTCAATTCTTAGAGTACAAACAAGTCTCAGCTCAAATTTATAACCTGGTACTAAACTTGGGTATAATTTAGGAAAATATAAAAATGATTGCATGCTCTCTCTCAATTTTAACTACAAAATACTTGGTATGAAAATCTCTCCATTTGGGAGAAGCTAATATGGAACCCTCTCAGACAGATGGCAGAAGCTGATCAATGAGACTGTGAACCCTTAGGTGAGGAGCCTATGAGGACTCCACTTTTAAAAAATAATTGTATGCTTAGATGTGGAGGCAGAAAGTGGATTATCAATTCTGAAAAATGTTTACTGAGCTCAATGGCATTTGTTTGTTTAGAAGGGTTTTTTTTAAATATATACTGGCAGTTAGAATTAATGAATGAGTAAGTAAAGGTAGTAAAAATGAAACTAAATAATATAAAAGTATAATAAGTTGCATTGTATGGACAAAGCAACAGAACACAAAATGGCAATGAGGAGAGAGTGTCCCAAAGAGGTAGAAACTAGGGTCAAACACAGTATGTCAAGAAAACTGTATTTCTGAATCATGTTAAAAGATACTTTAACTTTTAAATTTTCCCTGAAGGGAGTCTCTCAGTCAGTAACATGTAAAAATCTGAAACTTGAGCTGCTCTTCTATGAGTATTTATTGAAGCAATAACTATTTTAGGAATTCTACATATATGGCAATGAACCCCATGCTTACTTTTTTTTCCCCATTATACAAGATGAAATTGCAAACCAAATATTTACTGCACCCTTACTATGAATTTGATTTTTAAAATGCTATTTAAGGCATTAAACTTCATGTTTTACAAGTTCAGTTAAAGGGGATTATTGAATATTTATTGACTGTCACCAGCCCAAGACTGAGAAAATAAAATGGGAATACATGTTCAGAAGGGCAGGCCCAGCCCTAACACATGCTGTGTTTTCCTACTGATTGCGGTAACCATTTTTATCAACTAAGTATAGCTGAAGCCTCTGCTTAGGCCATTCCAGGACTTCTTTACTTCCTCATTCTCAGAGGTAGTCAAGGTGCCTCATTAAGTTGTAAATTTTCTTCTGACTGCTGCTGTCCCTAGATCTGTCCTGTACTAAGTTTCTTTACATTAGATCCAATATCACTCAGCTCAGTAAAGAGCTATTTCTAACTATGTCTGGCATGAAGAAATATATAAATGAACATAAATATAGTTGATCAATTAAGAAATGTGTTTATAAGGTGAATTTTAGACTATAACATATTTATCCAACTTCAGAAAAAGTAGGGTTAGACTCCAGTGAATTTCCAGAAAACTGGATTTTAAATGTTAAAGGTCAAAACTTCTAATTGTTAGAACAACTTTAGAGCAGCATAATCCTAAAAGATACTATAATATTTCTGTTAAATAATCAGAGTATAATGTATATTATACAACAGTAATAGAGTCAGTAGGTATCATAGTATGGTTTTTCAGCTTTCTGGTTACTCCTTTGGGATCCAAACATCAGCCCACCTCTAGCTGCAGGCAATCACCCTTTACTAACAATACTCTTTTCCCTATTTATTGCTTCTAATTTGTGGTAGGTTGAGAAATTTGATGCCAAGCCTATTTAATTTGAATCTAAATACATATAAGTTGAATCACAATAATAGCCTGAGGTAAGCTCTAAAGAGGAGACTCTGAGGATTTGGAGAATATTTGCTTTTAGACACCCAAATATTCTCTTTACTTCATGTATGAGTGTGTCTATGTATGACAGAGAGACTGAGAAACAAAAAGAGCTTTGAGTGTGGGTGTGTGTGAGACAGTGTGTATGAATGAGCGTGCATCCTAGAACCATGTGTAAAAGACTTTGCCCAAGCCAGACTCCATGCTCCTCTCTTAGGGATATCTTTTAGAACCAAAACAAAACAAAACAAAACAAAAAACACAAAACTCTAAAGTTAGAACTTATTCCATAAAAGTACCTTAATTTTTTTTCAGTATTTTGATCCATATCCCAATTAGCCCCTTCTTTTAAAGATACAGAACCCAGAAATACACTTTTGAATGAAAAAATACATTCCATTATAACTAGATACAAGTCTTTTTTTTTTTTAAGATTTTGTTTATTTATTCATGAACGACAGAGAGAGAGAGAGAGAGAAAGGCAGAGCGAGAAGCAGGGAGCCTGATGCGGGACTCGATCCCAGGACCCTGGGATCATGACCTAAGCCCAAGGCAGACGCTTAACCATCTGAGCCACCCAGGTGCCCTAACTAAATACAAGTCTTGAAAACTGATTTGAGGCTCTACATTTCTCCACATAATCTTGGTTAGGACTGATGTAGGCATCTGCCTTTGCCCATTTCTTCTTTTGATGGATTTGCATCTAGCAAGAAGGTTGTCTTGACCTTTGAAGTTGAAGACTTGGCCATAAAACAAAGTAAAAACAGAATGCTCATAGGAGCCCCACATTCTAACCAATAATGCAAACAAGTCTTTCTCAGGCAATGCAGATGATCACTAGATAAGAAATGGCCATCATAAACTGTTCTGCGGGAAAGCCTGAACTGAAAAATGAACAATATATGTTACTCTGACATGTACCTCTAATTAGCAATGGGCTCATAGGCAATCTCCTAACAATCTGTTTCCATGTTCTTATTTACAAAATACAGATAATAGCAAATAGGGAGTTACCAAGAATCAGCAAATTACAGTCCCCGGGCCAAATCTGCTTGCCACCTCTTTTTGTAAATAAAGTTTTATTGGAACACAGATGCATTCCTTCATTTATATTCTTTGGCTTCTTTCACACTACAGGGGGCAGAGCTGAGTTAGCTACAAAAGAAACTGAATGGTCCACAAAGCCAAATATGTTTACTATCTGGCCCTTTACAGAAAAAAATTGTCCACCCCGGTATATATTACACTGTAAGGTTGTCAGGAAGATGAAATGTCATAATAAACAGGAAAGTGACTGAAATGCTACCGCTAGCTAATATTGATATGCTTAGTGAGTTTCGGGTACTGTGGTAAATGTCATACATGTCATCTCATTTAATCCTCTGAACAATCCTTATGTGTCTGTTTTATAGATGAGGAAACTAAAGTCCAGAGCTCAGTAATTTCCTAAGTGTATACAGCTGGTTACATGAAAAGACAAGGCTCAAATCAAGGTTTCCAAATCTAGAGAGTTCTTTACCACTAGGCTATATTGCCTTCATATAACTAAAAATTTCTAGTTGTTAGATATATGAGCATTTTTATTAACTTGAATGCTATTATTAGCATTGTTTTAATGTAGAACCTAAGATAATATGTAACTGAGTATCTGCTCTATGTGTGAACTGCTAATGATAGAGAAGTTCATCTTTCTCTTGTGTGGGCCCATGACTTGTTTGAATAGTTGCGATGACCTTCTTCCCTATCATATTTACATATATGTGGTTTGGTTACAAGTTTCCAGTCAAAAGTAAAAAAATGTGCCTGCTGAGTCTGAACACGATACTGGTAGAAGCAGGGAATTCAACTCTGATCTTTGCGCCTGTGGTGAGTGAGCTTCACAGAGGAAGAAACTCTCACCCTGGAAGGGGCTCAGCACTGAAAGCTACAGTAAACCTAAAAATCAAGACAGCTCTAGGGAGGCGGGACAGAGTGATACATTTTCTCTACCTAACAGAAACACAGTCCCAGCCTTAATACCTTCAGAAAGAAAACTGAGAGTCTTCTGTGGAAATGTTAAGATGTAATACACATGTAAAAATATATATATAGAATTCTATTCAAATTTTTTCATATTTAGAGCCAGTATACCTTGGTTCTAATGCAGGGAACCTCAACAAAACTACTGGGCCCTGTCCCTGTGGGTCTCCTGGGTGAGGGGTAGGCTTTTGCTCTCAGTGCTCTTCCATGAAAGCTTCTGGACTCTGCAAAGATCAGGAAGCTCATTCCACATGGCTGCCGCCTCAGTCTTTTAGAAGCTGATAGAATGACGCTCAATCCTGCATCATCACGTTTCAAACGGAGAGGAATAAACAAATGCGTAAGATCTCGCATCCTCTTCTTTCACTCTTGCCAACCCTGTCCGTCCTATCAACTGAGAGAAAAAAGAGAATAAAAAGGAAGGAGGGGAAGAAGAAAAGAGAATTTGTGCCTTAGATCTAAATTTTAGCTTCTAGATTTCTGCATCCTATTTTGTGAACTCCATATGTAGGGTATCATGTATTTATTCTCCTTATTTCAGGCAAACAGCTTTTCCACAGCAGCACCAAATAAGTTAAAATTAGAAAGAAACCTGAATTGAAAGAGGAACCTTTCGGCAATTGTGCCCTGCAGTCTCCTGCGCTGCCTGCTTTCTGCCAACAAAAGGAGATCATCTGTGACGAACTCTGGAGACAACCGGAGGGACAGTGACAAAGTCCATTTAGGAAGAATAAAGCAGAGCAAACGGGGAGGCCTCTTCTGCCCAACCAAGTTGTGCACAGTTCAAAAAGAACTGAATTCGAGAAACAAGCTTTTGGGAATATATTTTACAAAATCAGTACTCACTAAACAGGTTCAAACAAATGACAAATAGAGTGCTACACTGTTGAGGGGGGAAGAAAAGTTTCCCTGTTTTTGGAGGCCGCATCACCTTTACAGGCCCGGGAAGGCAAGGTTTGGCTCTGGCAACTGCGCTGCGATGTGGTTCGAGATCCTGCCCGGGATCGGCATCATGGCCGTGTGCTTGGTCATCCGCGGCATAGCCATGGCGCACATCCACAGGTTCAGTAACGTGGGCATGGAGAAAAGGGTTGCCTATTATCCATATCAGTGGAGTTTGATGCAAAGATTTGGGCGGGTCTTTGGAGTTAATCGTTACCACGTGTCAAAGGGTTTGGAGAATATCGATCAAGGAAGCATTTTCCCGATTGATGAAAAATAACTCAGTCATACTCCTCTACCCCTTCTAGAAGATTATGCAGTGTATTAATGTAGTGCATAATAAAAACAACAAAAAAGTAAAAAAAAAAAAATATTTCCCTGTTTTTAAACTCTCAGAATAAGTAACAATGCCCTCAGTTGCTGAAAGTCTTGGAAGACAGAGGCCACAAGTACTCGTCCTCATTTCACAAAGAAAGTAAAAATGGGAGCCTCAGCATTTAATTTGAGAAGAAGAAATAGTCATTTGCTAAACAAAACCATAAGCTGTCAGTTTCACTCACTTGAATTCATCTACAAGCTTTTAACCATATGAGATATTTAACCAAAATAAAATAGAGAATTTTAAAATTTAAAATTTGTATTTCGATCAGGTGGATTCCAAACAGAGAGAGAGAGACAGAGCAAGAAAACAAAGAAACAAAGAGACTTCATCTCACGGGGAAAATGTGAAAAAATATTTGAAGCAAAACATTTGGAATCATTAATACTTGAGTTTGTTTTTAAATTCATATAATTTTGACAATAAAACAACGCTATGGATGAATTTAGAATTAAAAGGATTAGATAAAAATTGAAAATTCAAATTGCTACTTCCCCACACATTTGCATTCCCACTTATTTCTGCCAATTTGCCTGAAATGTTCTGAAAGTGTGACCAGAGAGAGCATTTCTTTATATTACCCCTATAACAAACTGGATGGCCTGGTCTGTAACCTTCTGACTGCCAGGCCCTCAGGAGGTCACCAAGAACTAGAAGACTAATGGAAAGTTAATTAAAAGGCAAAGAAACTGAAGAAGAGAGAAGAGATGCCTGACATTGGCAAAATCTGGCCTGGGGGGTATGGGTCTATTAAGACTACATTATTCATTCAATGAAGACTTATTCCATGTGTATAGTCTGTGCTAGTTTCACCCTAGGCACTGAGGAACATTAAAAATAAAACCAAAGCAACACAAGAAAAAAGTTCCTGACTTTTGGCAGTCCCTTTTGTGACTGGAAGGAGGAGGGACACAAAGGTAAGAACATGAATCACTACATGCAGTTTGCATTTAACTGGTCCTCACGACAAATGCCATGAAGGTCCAGAGCAGCTTTATGAGCATGAGTTCTAGTAGGTCAGGAAGAACCTTTGAAACCTATGGAATTGGGCTAGAGGTAGAAGAAGAGACAAGATTTGAATAGATGCATATCTTTACTTGGGTTTCCCCTGTTAAGAAGCCCTTGAGATAAGTTCAGATTACAATGGTGGGTGGGGGGGGGGGGTGGAGGAATCAGGCAGAAGAAGGAAAGGGACAATCAAGAGTGTGGTTATCATGTCAGATACCACTGAGGATAACTGAAGCCTGATGCCCCTTGAGGAATCTGAGGGTCACATGGTTCAGAATTGCCCTGTCCAGGAACTCTGTCTCTCTCCAAGAGAGCTGGAGTATTTACACAGTGGGAAAGGGAAGAAGAAGCTGAGGGACCAAAAGGACCAAATGCCTGGAACTCTGGAATTAGGAATGGGTCCCATATTCAGGGGAAGCCTAGGGGTGCCCTGCAGACTTTGTTTGGCCTGTGGGTCATTTAGTTCAATGCTGAGCAGGTGTGTTAACATTAAAGAAAACCTGGCCAAGCCTTAACTCAGATAGTCTTGTGCTAGAAGGAATAGTAAGAAAAAAATCTACTACTAAAAATTTCCCATCTTTGGTTGAGAAAAATGAGATTCAGAGTTCATTAATGTATTGTTTTATGGCATAAAACTAGGTTAGAGCACACCTGGGGAGAAAATCCAGGTCTCTTGCCTCTCAGCTCAGAGTTCCTTTTATTCAACCTCACATAAACCTCACATTTATTTGCTGGGACTTCATAAAGCATGGACACAGACGATCTGTTAGCAATATAATTTATTATTAATCATTGTCTCAAAGTAATGCACTTGCTGATTCTTTCCTTTAATTCTCAAATTAAAGGAAAATATAGTGCATGGCCCTCCCAGTCAGCAATTCACTTGAGGAGGCACATGGATAGGAGTCAAAAGGGGTTTCAGCATTGTTTATAATAGGAAAATATTGGAAACCAACTAATCAACCTTGATAGGAAAAAGGACACATAAAATATGGCATATCTGTAAGACAGAATTAAATACAGCAGCTAAAAATGAATTACAGCTAGATAAATCAGTAGGGAGAGGTTTCAAAATATCATATTGGATGAAAAGGTGAAGAAACAGTATAATCTGTATGACGAGGCTGTATATGTACATTTAAACACATAAAACTATAGTGTATAAGGTTTATGGTTATTTCTAAATCTGTGGTAGAGATATAAAAAATATAGTCTAGAAGGTTTTATATCCAGCTGTTAGTAGTGGTTGCTCTGGGCAAGGAATGGGAAAGAGGAAAGGAAGGAATGGGATTGAGGAGAAGAACTTTGTCAAAAATGTGTTTGTTTGTTTTTTTTTTAATTTAAAAAACAATGAGTGGAAATAAAGAGGCCAAGATGTTAATCGTTTTTGTTTTGTTTTTTTAATTATTGGTAGGTGATGCATGAGCGCTTGTTATTTTTCTCAGTACTTTACTGAGCTTAAACATATTTTTAAGTTAAACAAATAAAGCTTTCTAAATATCATCAACTTTCTTAAAAAAGGCAAGGAAATCAAAGAGAAATAAGAGCAATAAAATTAACTCATCTATAAGCAAATGTCCATGCCTAAGGAGGAGATAAAATCATAAAATTTATGAGTGCAGAGCTATGGAGTGGGACCACCTAGTCTGAATCCTCACTCCACTCTTACCAGCTGTGAGGTCTTAGGAAAGGTATTTAACCTCTAGGTATCTGATTTTCCTCATGCATAAAATGGGGATGATAACAGAATCTATCACACAGGGTTGCTTTGAAGATAAAAATGAGGTACTATACAGGAGTATCTACAACATGGCCTGATGCACAGAACTCAGTGACATACAGAACATGCTCATCAGCCTGCTTCATGAGACTGCCTGACACATTCTTTACAAGGGTATTTCTCTTTTCAGTGAAACTACCTTTAATACACTGATATGAGCATTATAAGAAGACATGATTGCACTAGCTCTCCTCCACAGCCCCAATGCTTGCTTTACAGCATCAAATATTAATAATTTGCAACAGCAAAATTCCCATTCATTCGTCTAAGAAATAAGGTAAAACCTCATTATGTCACTTACTGTACAGTGCAATTCAGCCCAAGGCAGATTTAATTACTGGATTACCAAGAGGACTTTTCAGTCAAGTGACATCACCCTATGAGGCAAGCTTGAAGGACACAGTTATCAAGAATCTAACAGCATATTTTAGAAGTATAGATGTTGAAGAGTTGACAAAGAGAACATACAAGACCTTAAAAAGCCTTCAATTTAGACTAGTCAAGATGGAAAGAAAGTAAGAGAAGGTGAATAATCATGGAAGCCCTACATTTGAAATATCAGAAAGTCATAGGTAGAAAGTATCTACAAAATGTATGTGGATACCAGTGACATACAGAAATGCAAAAGATAGAAAGAGAAACCTGAGTGCTTTGTGGCTATCAAAATCATTATTTATATACTTCTGTTTTGTCCATCCATTGCAAAGGTAAAATTAATGACATTGTTTTCCACTTATATTTCGTACATTTTTAAGCATCAACATTTCAGCAGATTTACTGTTTATCTTGTCAACTGCAGGCCTCATGACCACAGTCTCTCATAGAAGGCAAGTAAGAAAGATGAGTTGGAGTCTCAAATTTTTGCCATGCTACAGGATGTATTTTTTTTTTAATTGGAAACTCCACTCTGAAGTTTGAAACAACGGCCCCTAGGCCATCAATGATAAGCCCTTTCTCCAGGGAGGAAGAAGGAGAGACTGCTCTGACAAACTAGCTAACTCACTAAATGCATGTGTTTGGCATGTAGATTATGACTGTGTCAGAACCCAAATCAGCATGCATCAAAAAGCACCAACATTCACTGAGGGAAATGTATTTTACTACTGTAAGCAATTTAGTTGCCCGATTTAAATGTATTCTGTACAACGTGGAGAGAATGGCATAAAATAAGTACACGTCACAGATCCCCTTTCCCCTAAGCAAAGGTTTTGGCTATCTGGCACATCTATCACAGAAAAACAAATGAACACCATATGGTCTAACTGTAAAAGAACAAGCTTATCCATCTACATCCAAGAATAACTCAATAGCTGAGTGATATTTAGCTTTACAAATGGAACTTTTGTTTTGCCTTAGGCGAGATATTTAAAATCTAAAAGTTCTATTAAATTTTTGAAATAGTTCTATAAAACTAAGTATATAATATCTTGTAATTGAATACTATATGGCACCTTGCTTAAAAATAGTTCCTAGGACCTTTATATGAATATAAGATGCTAAAAATAACTTTTCTTCAAACTATAGCGTACAAGTACATATCCCCCCACACAAAAGTCATGGTTAAATCTCATGTCTCAAAAAATACCTGTAAGGTGCCTTTAATGCAAGAACAAGTTAACCCTAATTTCCAGATGTAAAGTTCTGTGGTAAAACTGGATCCTTCTGGGGAAGAAATTAGTTTTCATGTAGGTACAAGGATACATATTATTAGCACGTGTACTTAAGTATATTTCTGCATAAATATAGTTAAGTTGTGAGACTGATGACTATTTTTTATGTGTGTGTGTGTGCGTGTGTGTGTGTGTGTGTGTATATATATATATATTATATATATATAATATATATATATATATATTATATATATATAGTTCCTGACACCGAGCTTCTAAAACCCCTGGAATTTCCTAATGATGTGGGTAATAGAAACATTTGTTGTTCATAACAAGCCCCTTTTAACCATACCTGAGTTTATAACTAATGAGGTGATGTTTAAATAGCTTCAGGATGGAAGGATTGGTCATCAGAGATACCATGTGATTAGAGGGTTAAAACGTTCAGCCCCACCCTCTGGAACTCCAAGGAGGCAAGAGGAATTGGAGATCAAGTTAATCACCAGTGGCCCGTGATTTAGTTAACCATGTCTACCTAATGAAGCTCTAAACACCGGACTTTAGAATACTTCCAGGTTGACCACACTGGGTACTGGGAAGCTCCACGCACTCCATATCTTGCCCTCTGCATTTGACTGTTCCTGAATTGTATCCTTTACAATAAACCAGTAATAGTAGGTAAAGTGTGTCCCTGAGTTCTGTGAGCTCTTCTAGCAAATTATCAAACCTGAGGAAAGGGTCAAAGAACGCTCAATTTTTAGCTGGTTGGTGGTGAGAAGGCTGCTAGCCTCAAAGCTGCCTACAAAAGGAAAAATTATACCAGGACGATGGAAAGTATCTGTGCTTACTGAGAAGGTAGTCATTGTTGGGGGTGGGGAAGATGACAAAACCAAGCAACTACTTAAACCAGCGTGTATTCTGTGAAGGAGTTGTCTTATTTTGTGGATCTATGTCATCAGCTTCCTGAAGAATCTTTACTAAAATAGATCGTGAAAGTGAGTAATATAGGAGCACGGTCTTTTGTTTTGAATGCTGCAAGGAAGAAGAACACGTTTAGGTTTGTATAGGACTCACAGCTCAATGTAGAACAGTCACAGATGGCTATATATGATCCAGATATACAACGAGTTATGCCCAAGGTAACAGCCAGCAAGCACGGTATACTGGATGAAAGCTACCCATAAGATCTGTTGAGTCTGCGAAGGGGGACTATCCAGCTCCCCCTATAAATGTCACGTGGAACATTCCAGATGAAACAGTTTATATGCATCATATACAAGCCATGTGGGAATGGTTTTATGACAATTGGGACATCCACCCACTGAATATGCCCATTATCCAGGTCAGGGTAATTCTGCAATTAAAGGGGGGATGGGTCTCTCCTGCATGGACATCCACTTACTGCTACAATAGCAAGCAACAGTCTGAGAAGCTTTATCAAATCTACTGTCTCAGCTTCTCCTCATGGGTCTTACAGATGCTAATAAAAATACTAGATTAATCAACAAGAGAATGCAAAGAGGCAGAGGGAAGAGTCAAGGGACTTTTCCTAGCAAGGGGGAAATTTTTTTAAATGGTTAAGAAATGGGGTAAATATAGTAAACGTTGATAATGGTGAAACAAAGGAAAAAGAAAGGGGAAATTTAAGAGTGGAATCCTGGCAGGGTGGAAATCTTTTGATGGTTATTTGTTTTAAAAGATTTATTTATTTATTTATTTATCTATCTATCTATTTATTTATTTATTTATCAGAGAGAGAGAGAGAGAGAGAGAGAGAGAGAGCGAGCACAAGCAGGGGGAGCTGCAGGCAGAGGGAGAAGCAGGAACTCCGTGGAGCAAGGAGCCCGATGCAGGACTCCATCCCAGGACCCTGGGATCATGACTTGAGCCAAAGGCAGAGGCTTAAGGGAATGAGCCACCCAGGCGTCCCTCTTTAGATGGTTAAGAAAAAGGATGAATAACATGGACATTGATGAGGTTGAAACAAAGATCTTAATAAAGCACTACTAAAGACTGGGTGGACCAAAAGGGCTCCCTGCAGGTCCTCCAACATGAAAAGGCCTCAAATGAGTCTACATATTCTAATTTAGAGGAATTTTAAAAGCCAGAAGGCAAAGATTACAGCAAAAATTCAGACCTGGAATGGCATGGGGCAAGAGTCAAGCAGATTAGCCAAGATAAAGACTGACAAAAAAGGTAAGGTTCCCTATCTCAACTCCTTACTGGGGACCCAAGGCCTTACATATATGAGTAGTTAAAATGGTCAGAGGTGAAGAGAAGTTACTGGGATCCCTGGATAGGAAAGCCACAAGAACTGTGGTACCAAAACTCACTGGTTAAGCCTGGAAGTGGACTACAATTAGATTTAGAGAATATAAAAATATAAAGGATAGGATTATGAAAGTTGGAATATTTAAACAGGCTTTATGTGAAGAAGTCGTACCTTGACCTGAATGTTTTATGGGAATGGATATGGTGTCTGGCTGAGGAACACTTTTCATACTTCATATTGTAAAACAAAAACCTGTTAATGAAATCCTAGTGGAGGATGCAGTTAGAAATGTAAGGGTTGATGGGATTAAACTGACTGTCAGAGCAGAATATTTGGTATGTTTGAACAGGATACTTATGAAGTGGCTGCATGTCTACTATCTGAATGTATTATGGGAATGGACACTGTATCTGTCTAGGGAATATTTTCTCCAACCTAGTATTATAAAGGAGAAGGTATATAAATCTGTTCTTCAAGCAGTATTAATTGGACCTACTAAATGGGAATGGATAAGATTGCCCAGGCCCACATGGTATAGATTAGAACTAGAGTGCTGATAAGGACAAATTCTCTATGAAATATCCCAGTGTGGACTGTGGATCGGAGCTTATGGCAAAAGCTAGTGAATCCATTCCAGAGACAGCTATGGGACTTTGGACTACAGAATTTCCCTTTGAGGGAAAATTACTAGCTTGCTATTAGACATTAATTGAAATTACCTCTATGACTGAAGGACATAAAATAATCTTGAAGCCTGAAATACACATAATATGTTGGATAATGTTAGAGAAATACTATAATGAGGAGGGCAGTGTCCAGAAGAGTTCCCTAATAAGATAGAAATGGTTGATATAGGAACATGCTCTAAAGGTTAAAATAATGATTTCCAGAATAATTTTCTATACTAGCCTGGGAGAGACCTTGAGCATATGATATACCCAAGTACAGGAGTAACACTAAAACTGACATTTATTTATTTACTAGACATTAACTATACTGGACAATGCCCCTCCTCCCCATCCCAGGTACAAATATATCAGAATCCAGTGACCGTTTCCATTGGTCACTGCCTAGTAAAACCCCAAGAAAACATGAGGCAAGAAGGTCATCACCCTCAGATCTTCTCATTATTAGATGCCCCAAATAAAATCTCCATGGGAAAGAAGAAAGGACCATAGACGGAGAATCTGACAATTTGGATTCCTGGCAAGGTTTTATAACTTAAATATCTGTGTGATCTTGAGCAAGTCACTTGAATCATTTCATCTCAACTCAGTTGTTCCATGAGGGTGAGGTGTCTCTCTGTTTTGTACATCCTTTCTACCTAAAAGATAAGCAAAGCACCGGGCACATATCTTAGGAACCAGTCAGTGTTTTCTGAATGAATGAAACACTTATCACCACCTACTGTGTGCCAGACAGACTGTTAAATGCAAAGTATATAATCTTAACAGGATACAAAGTCTTGCCTAGCCCTTAATGAGAGGAACTGGCTCATTTGCTAAAAGAGTGATTTCCAGATATCTTTCCAGCTTTGTTGTAATTGTGAGACTTACCAAAAGTTCCATTGTTTCCAAATGTATGTCCTCAAGGACAGTGATGAATAAAAAGCTGCTGTTATACCATGGTGAATAATAAATAGAAACATCTCACATACAGGCTTTGAAATACTGATCCCATCATTTCTGAATGAAGTGGTAAAAGAAAAATGAAAACAAAGTGGAAAAAAAATGCCATGTGCTGGTTAATCTCACAATAGGCATAAACAATAGAATGTTGCCTGGAGTGTGATATTGTGTTTAAAGTAACAGGTTTGGTGCCCATGACAACCAGTTAATTCGGTATATGGAGAAACACTGCTTTAGAGACAACAGAAAATGTAAGGGAATGTTAGAAAATTAACTCTTTTATGATATGTGGTTCTCTAAACTTTACCTCCCTCTAGGTGGATAGCTATACAAATTGATCTCACAACTGTGTAATATTCTACAGAGCCCTGGCCATTTTCGATGGATACACTTTGATGTGGGGTTTCTCAATCTCTCGTTATTCTTGGCATCCACTCAACTATTTGGGCACTAGATATTATTAAGAAGATGTGAAACCAAAATGACTTTTCTTAATTTTAAAACAATAGGTAAGATATGTTCTAGATGCGTGGAGGAGAAGGGCCCAGTCCTGCTAGCCTACGCAGCACAGCAGTTATCCTTCCTCTGCCTGCCTCCTGGGAGTTTCTGGGAGATCCTGGCAGACTCTCCACCCCAGTTCCATCAAGCCACCCACAAACCCAAATTCTCCCAGAATGCTTTCCAAACAGCTCCACAGACTGAAAAAAAAAAAAAAAAAAAAAACCCTGAGTTCCATTCTCACAAAACATTATAATGCAGAAGAAAATCTGTGCTCAGCATAATGAGAATATACTTCTAACGGAGTACATGAGAAATGACACATGCATGTGTACGCATCTGACACACCCAAGTATAGGAGGGACGTAACAACAGGAACACAATCATCTGGCTGTGTAAGGAAAGACAGGTTTGGCATCATGAGCCATGATGTAAGAAAGCAAAACCTGAGTGTCTGTAAATGGAAGGAATTTCTAAGATAGCCCCTTGCACTCCACAGACTTTCAAACTGTACTCTAAATATAATACAGACACAATTTGAAGGAAAATTTGCAAAAATACAGTTAAGGTTGTCTCTGGTGATCTTCGCTAAGCAGAATAAATATAGAGGAGGAATAAATCTTTCCTCAAAATGTCACAGGTAGGAAAAGGAAAGCTTCAGAAGGCCTTAGGAAATTATAGGGATTTCACAAATAGCATGTGATTAGAAATGGAGCAACCTCTAGGTGGTTCTGACAAATGAAGGAGCTAATGGGAAACACACCACCTGGTAGAGCAAACAGATTTAGAAGGGCACTGCCATAAACGTAAATAGGAAGCTAGCTCTGCTTCACTCAGCTTGCAGCTTCCACACAGGACAAAGGCTGAATTAATTTCCCCCTCAAAATGAAAACAGCAATTCCTAACAATAAAGAGCATGTGAGTAACAAGTGCAAAGACTAAAGACACTTAAGGAATATCAGGTAAATATCAATACCCAGTTGTGTGTTTGGGTGTGTGTTGTTTTTCTCCCAATGCTTTTTGCTAAACTGAATTTGGGTTCTCTTTGCCTCTAATCTATAAGTGTATCTATCTACCTATCTACCTATCTTTATAAATACATATGTATTTAACATACACTAAATGTAAAATATAAATATTTAATATAAAAATGACAAGTTTCTATTCATAAATATTTGTTTCTATTCATAACAGTTTACCAGTCTAGTGCACTGCCTATGACAGAGGTATGGTATGGAGTATGGTCGCATTTTTGATTTTAAGATCACTGATTGTCACATTACCCCAAATTCTTTTTGCTTTCACCTTGCATGTCACCTCACCTGTCCCTTAGCCTGGCAGGTCATGTGCTAAGAAAATAGACACCAACCATTCTGTGAGTGGGCTCCTTATCTTGTTAAATGAACTTCATGCCTATAGTTGCTGTATTAGTTACCAATTGCTATGTAACAAATACCCCAAACTTAAAATCATAAATATTTGCTATCACCAGGTTTTTCAGGACAGGAATTTGAGAGTGGCTTCACTGGGTTGTTCTGGCTCCATGTCTTTCATGATGTTGCAGTCAAGATCCACCGGGGCTGTGAATAGCAGAAAGCTCAACTGGGTCTGGAGGATGTGCTCCCAAGCTCACTTTAATGACTGTAAGCAAATCTCATAAGATCCCCTTCCAAGTTTACTCACATTGTTACAGGCAGACCTCAGTTCTTGCCTTAGGAGTCTCTTCAGAGGCTGTTTGAGTTCTCTTACAACACAATTGCAGGTTTTCTTCTCCTCAGAGCTGCTTCATAACATGCAAGCTGCTTCACCCAGAGAGAGTATATAGTGTACTGAATGGTGACCCCAAAAAGATATCTCCATGACCTAAGTCCCAGAATCTGAATGTGAGCCTATTTGGAAAAAGGGTCTTTGTGGATGAAATTAAGTTAACGATCTCAAGACCTTGATATCATTCTGGAATAGGGTAGGCCTAATGACAAGTGTCCTCAGAGGAGAAGAAAAAAGAGAGTAGGGAAGATAGCCATGTGAAAATGGAGGCAAAGTTTGGAGTTATGTTGCTATAACCCAAGAAATACCTGGAGTCACCAGAAGCTGGAAGAGGCAAGGATGGATTTCCCCCTGCTACCTTGATTTCAGACCTCTGGCTGCCAGAATTATGAGAGAACAAAGTGCTCTTTTAAGCCATCAAATTTGTGGTATTTTGTTATGGCAGCCCTAGGAAACAGAGTGATTTGAAAGAGAGTGAGAATTAAAGATGGAAGCCATAGTCTTTTTGTAACCTAATCTCAGTATTTCCCATTATTCTGACATATTCTATTCACTAGAAAGGAGTGATTAAGTTCAGGCCTCATACAAGGTGAAGGGAATTAAACTCTACCTCTCCAGGGGAGAAATACCAAACTTGTGGATGTATCTTTAAAACCAATAAAGTTCTCATCTTAAGTTTCTCAAAATGACTTTTGAAGCTCTTCCCCTTCCTCTGAGAACAAGATACCAGGAGGAAGCAGGAACAAATGTCTAAGTCTTGAGGATGGTATGGGACTATTTTTTTTCTTAATTCCTATCTATGACTCCCATATTTTCTCAAACACCAGTCACTACTGCATATGTTCAGATGGATTATTGTCATAAATATTACTGGTAGACTTCATGATGTCATGTATACATAGCTCACTTAAAATGACTATTAATATAGTACCATATAAAAATAAGAAATCAGTATTTCAAAAGCATGTTTATGTACATCAACTCCCTTAATATTTGATTAATTTCATAACACCCCTATAGAGATTTAGTATTATCTAAGAGACTAGGAGAGGCAGTATGTTTCAGCAGACAGAGCACTATACTGTGAGTCAGTATACTTTTCACATGGTAAATAAAAAATAAAAATTAAATAATCTTTCTAGGCCTCAGTTTCCTTAACTGTAAAATTAGGAGGTCAGATAAGAGAATCATTAAAATCCCTGTCCACTCCAGTAGCTGCTGCAGCAGCACTACCTCTATTAGCTCCAAAAACCGGACTAAACTTAAGATTATACATATGTCAGAACTGAAATATAATATCCATACCAAGGAAGAACAGTTGAAAAAGTCAGGGACTATCTTGTTTTAGATATCAGGCAAGGTGACTTTTTTTAACCCTATAGTAAAATACTTTAACTTTGCCAGAAATAAATTTCTCCTGGATAGCTTATGGGGTCTCAGCTCCATTACCATCTCTAAGGGGTGGTGTTCCCCGACCACCATGGGAAAAGTAACCCTTTCCCTCCCACTCTCCACTCTGTTGCCACTCTTTATATTCCTCATATCCCTTACCATGATCTGAGGTGTTTTGCTCTTATGTGAATGTGTTTATTATCTGCCTCTCTGTGCAAAGAACCTAAGATCTCAGAGTACTTGAACCTTAGCTTTTTCACTATAGTTTTCTACATTCCAGAAGAGCACTCTCGCTCAGAATAGGTACTCAACAAACTAAATGAATAAGTAAATGAGGTATGCTAAGTATTTTACAAGTAATAATAGAGCCATATATCTATATTATATCTTACCCTGATAAACAGGGGTTCTGCATCCTAACAAATTCACCCAAGGTAGATACGACTATCCCCAGATAATTATGGATGAAGAAACCTAGGCTCAGAGGTTAAGGGACTTTACCAAACAATTAGAATATCCTGGATTCAAGACCTCTCTTTAGACTTTCTACCTTGATGTTTAGTGCTCTTGACCCAGAATCAATCTTTAATTCTATAGGGAAAAACTTGGTTTTATCAATGTTTTCAATTGGAAACACCTCTAATCAAGCCATAATGTAGTCTAATATTTAGTATTTGGGCTTCATAATTAATTGCAGGGATAATTAATAAATTTACAAACCGTTATGTGTTGCCCACTTTTTAATCAAATCACATAGGTTAGTGATAGCTCAAGGAATCTCTTAGCAGTGGGGGGAAATCTTCGTTTAACTCAGCATTCACTATTTCTATAAATGTATTCCTCAGTTCCTGCACATTAACTACTGTGGCTCTGAAATTAACCTTTCCTGTTTGCTTGTGCCTGACCTCAAAGCATCCCAAATTACTCAAAGCAATTCTGATGGCTTTAATTTATGAGAACACCTTCAAATATTCATCTTTTAAATCCTGAAAATGATTATCCCTGCACAACAGTGGCTCTCTTTTTAATCTTAGCTGATAACTCTGATTAAATATATCCGAAGGCTGATTACCCCTACTGCGGTTAACGCCAGTGTCACAGCTAACTACTTATTTCACAGCAGGAATTGCCTTCGAGAGCCCATTTACACTATTACCCAGAATTGATTTACACTGTTATTTCCTATTGATCACATAGGCAAAAGAAGGTATAGACAGTGTCCTCTGAAGGCCTGCTAAGATCTCAAATAACGCAAGCCAAGCACAGGCACTTAGTCTACATTCAGCTAGTACATTTACAACAATGTAAATACTAGCTGCTTCCAAGATGTTGTTATTTTTAGAAGCAACTATTTACTATTAGAGTCCTTAGTTATTTCATCACAAAGCCACTTGGAGATGGAATCTATGTTATTACAATGGGTAAAAAAGAGAGAGAAAATGAAAGAAAGTAATCCAAGTGTAGGTTATCTGGGTGCCATGTGGACAAGTTGAGCAAACTGTCCCCCTGTGCTTTCTTTCACTGCTAGAGTCTTTGAGCAAGAAGCATGGCTGGTGACAGGATAACAGAGATGCTGAGATGGTAGCAGTAGTAGCTCTGCAGATTTCTGGTATCACGTAGTCCTATCTTGAGTGTCTTCTTGGTTGGTTTCCTGCAGTGGCAGCTATGACTATCGCAAAGACAATGCCTTCATTAATTCCTCCAGTAAACATGTATCAAAGGCCATGAACTTGATTCTGGATATGTCAGATACTAAGGATACCAGGGGTGAATGAGACTGATAGGACTTTTCTCTGTTCAAACTGTTAGTCTGTTTGAGAAGGCAGGCAATAAATAAGGAAACAAATACTAACTGTGAACATGCCACAAAGGAAAAGAAGAGCATGTCTGAGTTCTCTTCAAAGAAAGCCCTAATCCGCAACCCAAAAGGATGCCTATGTTGTGTAGCGAAACAGGACTAGGGTAAGGAATCAAAAGCCAAGGGTTCTGCTCAGGATTCCACCACTGTCTAGGTCAATGATGCTCATGCTTAAGTTTGCATCAAAGTCACATGGAGAGTTTGTTAAACCACAAAGTTTAATTCAGTAGGTCTGGGGTGGGGCAAAGGAATTTGCATCTCTTGACAAATCCCCAGGTGCTGCTGCCGCTCCAAGGAGTGCGTTTTGAGAACCACCACTCTGTGTTTTATAATCTTTCTGCCATTTTCACTTCCACATTCATCATAAGGATCACTAAGGAGATAAAAATGTATAAAACTGCTTAATATAAATGAAAGGGGTGGTAATTATGAAGAAATAGATTCAAATAGTAATTAAATGCCTAAAGCACTTAAGGAAAATGAGCCAATCAGAGTTGGTTTTAGGAGGAACAATCCCATGTCTCTCTTCAGGAAGGAAGATGGTTCTATATTCTTCAAGAGCCATTTTTCTCTTTGTGTAATATAAGTCATTTAATTATGGAAGGGGCTCATGAGGGCCCTCAGATCTCCATCAAAGCCTGACAGAGTCATATTCTTGACAGCATGCCCACTCCACTGCCTTCACAATCAGACACCTGCTGGTGGAGCCCATGATGGCTGAAATCAGGTCACGCATCACAGAGGACTAACTGGGAACCATCTCATGAGTTACCTACTCTAGAAACTGAATTTACTCTGGACTACAGGCTCCCTTTCAGCATATTAGCTACCACCACTGGAGGAAGAAAGGAATAAAGATTTATTGCCTAATACTTTAGTGGTTTGAATTAACTCTCCCTTCAGAGACTTGACTTACTCACTTTCCAGGTATGGCCCTACTGAGAAAAATGACCCTTTTTTTTTTTCAAGGTTTTTTTTTTTTCAAGGTGGCCTTATAATTTGAAAGATTTAAAAGGCTTCAGATCATCCTCCCAAGGTGATGTTCTATTGAGGCAACAGAAGCAAGAGCTGTCCCAAGAAATAGATGGCAGGTATTTTATTCCCACTTTTGTCAGTAGGGATCTAAATCATGTACATTCAGTAAAATTCAATAAATATTTAACCTCTCTGAATCTCAGCTTCCTCCTTTATAAAAAATAGGGATTGCCAAAGACCAGGAATTGGCAAAATCTTTCTGTTAAAGCCTGATAGTAAATGTTCCATGCTTTCTGGTCATAGAGTTCCTGTGGCAACTACGTGACACTGTCTCATGAAAGCAGTTATAGATGATATGGAAACAAATGCTGTATTTTTTTTTTAGATTTTATTTATTTGACAGAGAGAGAGAGAGCATAAGCAGGAGAAGCAGGCTCCCCGCTAAGCAAGGAGCTCGATATGGGACTCAATCCCAGGACGCCGGGATCATGACCCTGGCTGAAGGCAGATGCCCAATGAACTGAGCCACCCAGGTGCCCCAAATGCTGTATTCTAATAAAATTTTATCTATAAAAAACACGCAGTAGGCCTTGGCCAACACCTGCCATAGACTCTTGCCCTAAACAGGTGATACTTGAGCTATCTGCCATGCGCCTAACATGGACATAGTTTGTTACTGGGAGCAACGAACTTAACCATTCTGTACCTGAATTTCCCTTTGTGTTGAAAAAGAACACCATTACTTGTCATGTCACTTCCTCATAGAAATTTCAAAAGGACTGATGAGCTAATGTTTCAAAGTACTATGATTTCTTGATGAAGGGCAGGGGAGAAGTATTATTATCAACTGTACCTTTTAAGCTACTATCATCTGATTATTATTGTACCTGGGAATAGAATGAAGATTCTGATTCGTATATGCTATACTGTGGTCTCTCATCCGACAGTCTCCCTTCAAATGATTAATAAAAACCTGTGAGTTGGATGCTAATATTACTCTTTGATATCTTCCAAAGATTAAATGGAAAGAATAAAAGAAACAGATCCTACCACTTTATATACAGATTTTAATATTTTTCCATTTATCATTCATGATTATTCAGCCTTAAAGCCTAAAAATGGAGCATTCTCAAGAAATAGAAGAGATATGTGAGCTATGCCAAAAAACATTAAATTAAGTTGATATAGTTTCTTTATATTTATTTGTTCACCCTTAGGAGAAGCACCATTAAAAGTAAATTCCTTAAACAAAAGACTTTGGAATTAGATGGATGTTAAAATGTGATTTAAAAAACCCAAGGGATAATTAACACTAATTTCATCATTTCTCAGGGATATTAACATAAATTGTCTTATACATCTTGCCCATCACCAATTATCAACCAATCTTCCACATTTAACAAGTAATTCATTTAGTAGATGTTTTTCTAGTACCCATTATATACAAGGGACTGATAGAAAGGTGGAAAGCTTGTAGGTATAACAATAAAAAGTAGTGAAAAGTGTCCTCAGTGTGTTAACAAGCTGTATTCATGAGTTTGAAGGAAAAAAAAAAATGCATTTTGCAGAGTTGATAAGGAAGACTTGTTTCATGACAGAAGTGATATTTGAGTTGAGTCAAGAAGACAGGAAAGGGGCAAAGAGCTTTCTAGATGGCCCTAAATACAGACCCCAGCACAGGCACACCACTGTGAGCAATTCAGGTCATGTAAAAGCTTGTTAGTTCAGGATATGGCAGTAAATCATGGAAGGCCAAAGGTAATCAGGCTAACAAGTCTGTGTTTAAAGAAAAACCCTTCCAAGGATTTTGAGAGTAGTGGAGTTAGGTTTTTACCCATTCATTCAACAAACATATTTTGAGCCCCGATTATGTGTCAAATATTTTTCTAACCTGTATGGACAAAGCAGTAAGTGAAAAAGATGCAGAAAAAAAAAATCTCTGCCCTCATTTTCACGGGGGAAGACAGACAAAAAACAAAATCTGTAAGTAAATGATACCAAGTATTTGAAGGTTAAATACTGTAGATATGCAATTATAAATAAAACAAAAAAGCAATTATAAGCAGGTTGTTTTGGGCAATACTGGAGGTTACATTTGAGCAATGGTTTGACGTAGGTGAGGGAGCAAGCCAGATAGGTATGTAGAAGAATAGAATTCTAGGTGGAGGAAACACTAATGCGAGTGCATTACAGGTCAGAAAAGCAACCTGTGTGGCCAAGAAGAGGACAGAGGGAGATGATGTCCAAGATGCAAGGAGGGCTACAACGCTTAGAGTTTTATAGACAATCATGAGGACTCTGGACTTAGGAATATCAGTCTACCAGCACCAGGCAGAATGCAATGCAGGAGGAAAAGAATTAGTAGAGGCAACATTTGCAAAACTATTTTCCAGGTGAAAAGTTCTGAAACTATTTATTTGATCACTCATTCATTCACATTAATTCAGCACATATTCAGGAAACATTGTGCTAGATATTGACACTAAAACTGTGACTCTGATAGACAAACTTCTCCCACATGAAGTTGGCCCTCTGGTAGAATGATGATAGCATGAATAGAAAGGTTCCACATGTTGATAAGCTTCTAAAACTCTGTAGAAATCTAAATTTTATTATGAATCTAATATTGTAAAAGAGAAGGTCCCAAAAGGTCCAACTGTATAAAAAGTCCTTAGTCTACCTCTTAAGTCATTTCTTTAGCAATCACATTTAATGAAATATTCACCAATATTCTTTCCACTCTTATGATTATTTTGAAAAGAATGATTGGATATTGTACATCAAAAGAAATCAAAATATCCAAACAATGAAGAATAAACTAAATCTCTGAGGCTTATCTTTCTACCAATTATGATGAGTCACAATATAGACTACAAACATGATTAATTCAAATATAAGCATTAAAAAAAGATTAATTTAGCAAGCATAAAAGAAGCAAAGACCAGTCCAAAATTACCAAGTTTGTCTGTAACCTAGACAACAGCGTTTTCCAAACAAATTGCTGATGCATGAAGATATCATTGGTGGCTGGATGACTGGCTTTAGTACGCCCATAATGATAAACCTGCTGTCACAGAGGACAGATAGGAACTAGTTTCTGCTGTCAAACTGTCATGGAATTATTAAATATAGAGGGGGAAAATGACCCAAACAGTATGTAATGAGCTCCCTTTCATTCTCTCTCTACAAAAGCACATCTGTGGATTGTTAATGACTCTGAAATGGATGAACCAAATTGATGAGAAAGAAAAACATCTTTCAGGGGTAGGAGAAGGGAAAATGAACACACACACACAATGTTTATAAAATACAATTTAAAATATAAAGGCTTGTGAAAGTACTGTGGAAAACTATAAAGTGGCACACAGATGTAAGCTATTATTACTCATTTCCATATTGCTTGATTGCTTTCTTTGCTTTTCTTTATGTTTCCAATATAGATCATTAATCTTTCAAAATATAGAGAAATACCAAGACTTATTCACAAGTAGTCCATGTGTGTGACTTTCATGAGGTGGCCCTGCCATCCCAAGTCTGGTCCTTTCTATGGTGCTGGATGATTTTCTTACTAGATGTGCCCTGTGGCCTGTGCACAGCGACTTGAATGTGTATAAGGCTCTCATTATCTCAGTTCACACAGATTTGGTACCAAGTCCTGTGGACTGACTTTTGTTAACTAGAGTCCTTGTGCCACAAAGACTCAGTTGGCCCGGAGTCCCCAGGAAAGCCACACCTTGGCTCAGAGTTATGACTCAATCATGAAACTCCTCAAGCATAGGTCTTGGTATCATTAATCTTCATACCTCCCTCAATAACCCTGAACTAAGCTGGATGATTTAGAGGGATGTCAGACAGGAGCAAGCACATTAGACAGAATCATCATGGCATCAACCCATACACTAAAGCCATCATTTTATTTGGTCGTATTTAGTGATACTGAGGTTATCTGTCTTCAGAAATCTCAGAGGTAAAGAATTTCTTATTGGTGCTTTAATACATAAGAAAGAAAGTAGTAAAGCAGTAGGAAACCAGGCCTTATTCATTAGTTTAAGGACAGACACAAGTCTGAAAGTAATCAATAATCTGCTTGTTCTCAGGGCAGTATCAGTTAGCTATATCACAAAGGTAATATGGTGTTAAAAAGAAAAAATGACCAATATTTGTAAACATAGAGACATATAATCCTGGAAAGGGAAATCACCTTTAATACTCAGGTTTTCTGACTCAAAGGGAGAACTGTTTGGAACACCACTGTACACAAAGGACTTTATTTGACATAAATATACATTTCAAGTGGGAGTGAGGGGCCATTTGGTACATGATTTGACTCTTTCACATAAGGTAAAAACACTAAGAAAGAAAGAAAAGTGAGAAGTTGAGAAGCCACTGAAGGAAAAATTAAACAGTATATAGTTGATATACATTCACTAGAACCCACTGTGAGAAATATAGAATGCAGTATTATAATGTTTATAAAGAAAAAATATCATTTTAATATATGACATTTACTACAAAACCTCAGATTTAAACATTATTTAAAGTAATCTTTAAAATATAACACACTATCTCTCCACTCACACATATCCATAGGAAATTCATTCTTACACACCCTGTCTATACAGAGCCCAACAAGTATCCTACAGATAGTGTTATAATTTTTCAGTCATGTTTTCTCCACTGCAAAAAAAACGAAAAACAAAAACTCACTTCACTTTTACATAAAATGTATTCACAGACCCAGGCAGTATCATAAGAAGCAGATGAATAGAATAAACAATTAATTGGTGTCACAATTTCCAAATCAATGAACACCTTAACAGTGCAATGAAACCCTTTACCTCCACCCGCCAAGCCCTGAAGGTTATGTGATTAAAAAATCCGTGCCTTTAACCTGCTCCTAAGTATTTTTATTCCACACCACCCCACTCGATTGGCTAAACGACTAGGCAACAAGGTCAATCAAATGCAATACTTCTCTCTATTCAAATATAATGGAAATTTTGACCATTCCACATTCAAAGAGCAAATACATTCTCACACTGACAACCACATTCCATTGGCTTTTCCTGAAAGCAAAGTGTGACAGATGTCTTGGCTGTAATTGCCAATCAGCCTTTACATGGCAGCTGAAAACACAATACATCACTTTGATCTCTTTTGTTCTAAACACATTCACAATCAAGAAACCTGAACAAGGAATAAGAAATTGGCATCACTTCCAGAAGCTGTCACTCCATGGCACTTAAATGCTATAATGTATATTTTGCTCATATTTTTATTTCTCTGTTTCAGAGACACTCTGTTGAAGACCTGAACAAAAATCTCCTACACTCACATATGATACATATATATTTAAAGAACTACTTGGAGCACACATTTTATTACCAAGTACAAAATCCGAATATAAGCCCACTTAATTAAATATCCCCACTACCACTTCCTTTCCCAGTTGCACACTTTCGGGATAAAATCAGAGACACGTGCTCAGCTGATTTGGAAACAGGGTTCCCAAGGGCTGTACTCACATTTTGCAGGCAGGTCGTAGCCACATGTGATTTTTGCATGTCCAGTTTCACAGCCATTCAGGTTACGACATTCAGCCAGTAAACAGGGCCCAGCTGCTCTGTGAATACAGCCATCCACTAAGGGAGAGAGAAAAAAGTTAGCTCGTTTTGTCCTTTTGGAAGTAAATGCAAAACCCGAGACAGGAAGATAAAAGGAACTCAATTTGTTTCTCTTGAAAATCACCGTGTCTCATGGAAGAAAACCCGTGACGTCCAATCCTTCAAACACTATATTTTCGTGTGTGTGTGTGTGGTGAGCAGAGGTAGAAGGGTTACAAAAGTCATGCAGTGTGCTGGTAAACATTAAGCGGCAGTTTCTCTTGGGATGGGGGAATCCCTGATTTGCCATTTCCACTCTCAATTGTGTAAATATCTCCACCATGCCCAATTTCATACTATCAACTTGAGGTCACTGAACACAGGGTGCGAATGAAATGCTAACAATTCTGTCTCCCAAGCTGGTAAGTATTGTGTCTGACATACCACAGGTTATACAAGAAAAAGGTCGAGAAGAAAGTGAGCACAGCACTCTAAAACATCCATATTCACCTCAAAACTAAGAGTAGAATTAAAGCCATTAAAAAAAGAACCAGACCTCCGAGTTCCCCCTCACCCGCCCAACAGCAGGACACAAACACAGCTGTGTTTCTGCAGCTGACAGGGCACTAGATGATAGGCAAGGGTAGCTTGGGTCTTAGTAAACGCCCATAAAACCACCCTCACTCACCTGACAGCAACTAAGCCAAGAACTTGAGCTGTTCCTGCCCTTGCTCCACAAATTGAACAGCTTCCTTCCTTTCACCAACCTGAAGTCTCATCAGTCCTCTGGCCTCTGCATCCTTCCCCTTCACGTCTGGCCTACACAGTGAGACTCACCTTTCAAAAACACAAATCTGATGCTGTTGGAAATTAAGACTTTATATGACTGGATGGGGCGGGCGTGAGTGCACAGATGGAAGGCTCAAAGATCATATGCACATACATTAGGAAATTGAAAACTTGGGTTCTTAGTTGTTGTTGAATGGACCTCTTGGACTGAAAGGAAATGCAAGATTGTTAAATGAAGGGTAAAGTGAGAAAGAGGTAGAGAGTAAGAGTAAGTTGGGATGTGAAAATAAACCAGGATATTAAGAGATCTGAAGATGTCCCCCTCTCTCCACAGTCCACAACACCATGGAATTGACCCAGAGAATCCTCAGTGTTCCAATGCTCATTCTTGCACTGTTCAGTCATACACATACTCACACATACAATTTTTCTCTTCCAAAAAAAGCTTAATAAATTTTGTTCAAACTCTTTCACATAGCAATTCTACTTTTAAAAAAAAATATTCTATGGAATAATTAACACAAGTGCAAAACCTACAACTCTAAGAATGTCAGAGTTGTTTATAATAGTGGAAACTTGGAACTTCTCAGAGAGCTAGTTAGATAAATCAAAATCCATCAGTGCAATACTATTATGCAGCTGCTAAAAAGAATGGGCCAACTCTGTATGTAAATAGTCCTAAACATGGAAAGATTTCGAAATGAAATGTCAGGTTTAGAAGAGTACATAAATCATGCAGTCACAGTTTTGCTTACAAAGTTACACACACACACACACACACACACACACACACACACACACACACACATATGCACCCCAAAGATACACCAAAATATAAAAAGTGATCATGAGATGGGAAACAGAGGGTGAGACTATTAGGAAAAAAATTAGGCCCTAATTTATGTTTGAATTTTTTTTTACAAGAGCATCAAAAGAAGTATTTTAAACTGAAAAATTTTTCTTGGCAAAGAGATAATTAGTTACTTAGTTTGAAATGGATAATTAAAATAGGATTTGCTAGTGTATTTAATCATATGCTGTCAAATATTGTCTACATTATTTAGATGGCAGTATAATGCAGTTTATAGATATCTAATTCTCAAAATCTTCACGTTATACCAGCATTCATGACTGCATTAGATCAATGAAAAAACGGCCAAAGAGCTATTTAATAATAATGACTTCAGCTTAAATTTCTTGAGTGCATCTATACGCCAGCCACTATACTCAGGACAACTTTACCAGCAGATACTAATTTTATCATCTGCGTTTTATAGAGGCTTAAAAGACATTAGTAACCTACCAATGTTCACAAAATACTGGCAATATGATTCAAAACCTTACCATACCCTGACCCACTATAATTCACTGCCTTTAGGACCTGAATCCAGGTAGTCTTACCTCAATCCCTGCATGTGGTATGTTGAACCACCACATTACATTGCCTGTCAGTTCCCATCAATTCTACTTATGAGTTGTAATGGTCATACAATCACATGCACAGATCTCAAACGTGCAGTTTTGATGAGTATATACATAACAAAGGTATATACTCATGCAACCATGATACCAATAAAAATGCAAAATGTTTTCCGTCAACCCAAAAAGTTCTCCTGTGCCCTTTCCATCCAATTTCCCTTCTCACCCCACAGAGAGAGCCCCTTTTCTGATTTCAATCAGCCTAACTACGTTTTGCCTGTTACATAACTTCAAACTTCATATAAGAGATGGAGGATAGGGGCTAGCTTCTTTTACCCAGCTTATTTTTGAGATTCATCTGTGTTGTTGCATGCAATTCTACTTCATTCCTCTTTATTCCCAAGTGATATTCCACGGTTAAAAATACCATAATTTCTTTATCCATTCATCTATAAATAGGCAGTGGTATATTTACAGTTTTTAGCTATTGTGAATAAATCTGCATACTTTACAAGTCCTTTTGTGCTATATGTTTTTATTCCCATTGGACAAATAACTATTAATAAAATTGCTGGGTCAGGGTATATTCTACTTTATAAAGAACTAATATACAGTTTTCCTAAATGATTATACCAATTTACATGCACCCACAGCAAAGTGTGAGAGTTCAAGTTTTGACAATCCTTTGGTTTTGTCAGCCTTTTTAATTTTAGCAATTCTAATGGATATAAAGGGGTATCTCACTGTGATTTCAATTTGCATTTCCCTGATGATTAATGATGTTAAGTATCTTGCCAAGTGCTTCTTGGTCATTCATATATATTCTTTTTGGAAGTGTCTGCTCATGTCTTTTGCTAATTTTTATTGTCTTTTTTTATTACTGAGTTGTGTTAAATCTGCTATTAGCTCCATCTAATTTTTCTTTTTAATTTCAGAGATGTATTTTTTAGATCTTGAGATTTGCCTTTGGTTCTTTTTCTTACAGTTTTCATATCACTCCTGAATTTTCCCATCTCCTCACCCATCTATTCATGAAAATGCCTTCACAGATTCTGCATAGTGATTTTAACATCCTATCTGACAATTCCAGTGTCTGTCAGTTATGAGTTTGTTTATATTGACTGCTTTTTCCCCATGACTCTGGGTCACATTTTCTTGTTCCTTTGCATGTCCAGTAATTACTGATGACATATAAACACTGTAAAGATGTTGTAAAGGCTTTAAATTATATTATCTTCCTCCAAACATCATTGAAGTTTGCTCCTACAAACAGATTACTGCCAGGTAACAGGGAGGCCTCAGTTTAGGCTTTGTTAAGGCAGGTTTATTCCAGTTTTCCTTTACTTCTAGGATGTGGTCTTTACTCCTAAAGCATGAAACTTCCAGAGTTTCAATGGAAAACCCAAGTGTTTGTCGATTCCCTCTAACTCGATGGAGCTAAAATTCTGAACTCTATATTCCTGAAGTGAGAAACTGAATGTTATGCTCAGTTCTTTCAGCCTTCTGGCTCTCGTTTACTTCCTGGGCTCCTTGGACTCTTTATCTGTATGTACATGGACAGTTTAAGGCTCTGCCAAAGATTACAGGTATTCATTTACAGATTTGGGGGCTCCCTCCTCTGTGACTCTCTCCCTTCAGGAATCCTAATCTCAATTCCTAGTCATTCTGACAACACTGAATTCAGTCCTATGATGCCTAAAACCGATAAAACTAGTGTTTTTTTCCTTTGAGCCCTATCAGCCACTTCCCATGTGGGGCACAGAGGGCCTGTGGGGTCAAAGCTATTTAAATGTGGATCTTACCCAGTGTGGTTTCCTTCTTTCGAAGGTAGAATCCTTTTTAGTTTCAGCTTGCTTTTAGTTGCTGTCTAGTGCCAATAAACAGTTCCTGACGTTGCTTTTATATTTTGTCAAGAATTTTAAATTACTATTGGTAGGAAGTCTACTCTGATACAAGCTAGGCTGTCATTATCAGAAGCTGGAAGTAGACGCTGCATTTTCTATTGGCTAAAACATGGTATCATATTATTTTAGAGCTGTATGTGGCCTTTGGAAAAAGTACATGGGAGAAAAAAGGAAATGGTATTATCTATTGTATCAATTCTGTACTTAAGAGTCGGTTGTTGTGTCTTTGAAAGACAAAAAATAAATAAATAATGTCTCTATATGTATAAACTCAGTATGAGATTTTAAAATTCTCTAACCTATTGTCAATTCTTTTGCTCGACTTATTTTTCCTAAAATGCAAATCTGATTTCATCACTTCCATACTAAAGTAGTGTTTGCTATTTCCCATATCTTACATTATAAACCCCTTAATTACAAATTATGGTCTCTTAGACCCTTCATAAATGTGGTTCCAACTTAACCTCCCAACCTAACATCATCCCACTCTCACTCCCTTGGCATCATGTAATCTGACACATCTAAATCTTTACCATTCCCTAAACACAACACGACTTCCTTTGCAAAGTGCTCTCCACCCAGAATATCCAGCTACCCCTCGCCTGTTTCCTGCCTAGCAAGGTCTTTCTCATTGTTCCACTTCTAGTTCCAATGTTTCCTCCTCTAAAAAGCCATTCACAACATTTACAGGACACAATAATGTCTTTTTATGTTCCCATATTCTGGTGTGTACCCTTATTTTCATACTTACAAATTGTTTTATAGCTCTTGTATAAACACAGCAGACTGGTTATATGTTAGCAAGTCTCTCTTGCTTTAGTCATTCAGCTCCTTGAAGGTACAGGAGGTGGCTTATTCTTGTTGTATCCCTCGTAATCTTTTTTTAAAAGACTGTATTTATTTATTTGAGAGAAAGGGAGAGAGAGCACAAGCAGGGGGAGCAAGCAGCAGAGGAAGAGGGAGAAGCAGGCTCCTGGATGAGCAGGGAGCCCAATGTGGGGCTTGATCCCAGGTCCCCGGGATTATGACCTGAGCTGAAGGCAGATGCTTAACTGACTGAGCCACCCAGGAGCCGCTATATCCCTAGTTATCTTAAGAACTGACTTTTTATAAGTATTTAATACAAGTTGAATTAAATGCAAGTAAATTTGGGAGGAAAACTAGTGTAGCTTTTTTTTTTTTTTTTTTAATAATACTGAAGAAGTAATCAGGCTAGTTAAATCCAAAGAACCAGAAATGGAAAAGCAAAGTTAAATACACAGCCACAATGTGTGGTCACAAATCTAGTGATGAGCTTCCATATTAAAAGTGTTAACAATTCACAGAATCTGAAAATTCACCCATTTCCCCATGTCTGGTGCAGCCCAGTAGAAAATCTGCTCCTTTACCTTCCCCTAGGGTCAGCCTAACATCAGGCTGGGTAGTGGCAAGATGTGAGACATAACACAGCTGTAATTTTTTCATTTCTCCCACCCCCAGTCCCCAGGTGGGAGGGGAAAAAGGACCAACAGTTAGCATTTACACTGCCATAGAAGATATTCAGTCTGACCCAAAATGTCTAAACCCAATTACAACCAAAAAACAAAAACAACTAACCAAACAAAAAACCCAAGACCAAAAGTCTAAATGAGAAACGAAAGTTGAGCACAATTTTCCAGAGAGCAATAGGACTACTGATGCCTCTTAGCCTATAAAAGAAATATTCACATAGGAACAAAAAGAAAAGATGACTAACCTCCATAAATAAATATGTTCACTGAAGTCCACTTATTTTTCTTTCTGGTTATATAGTTAGAAAGCAACTCCCAGCCTCCCTTGTAGTGAAGTTGTGTGAGGTCATGAGTTTGAGTTGTGTTCAAAGGAGTATCAGTAAAAATGATGTAACTACTTCTATGTCCAATCCCTAAAACTCCTACACCCAGTCTTCCACATCATCTTCTGTTGTCTGCAGGCTGCACGCAGAGGATTCATTGGAAGACTCTAATTCCCCAGGAGATGGTATAGCAACTAAACAGAAAGTGCCTGAATCCCTAAATGACTGTGTGGAACAGAGCTCCACCTCACCCCCACTTCCCATATTCGACAGTCAGTCCAGGGATAGGCAAAATTTCATTATTAAAGCCACTGAGATTTGGGGATGTATGTAACATAGTTTGTCTTGACTGATACTTGTACTTCTATTGTAAATATCCCAATGATAATTTTCATTCAACTTGATTACTGCTATTTTTTAAATTTGTATGCAAAAAAAATTTTAGATTTTACTACTAGAAAGAACATATTATCTTAGCCAAGTTCATTTCCTTAAGTATGCCTCAGAGTTCTTAATCATGCTAGACACTGAGGACTCCATGAACACCAAAGCCAGCCTGCCCTATTCATTCAAATAGTTGTTCCTCTCACTTTGTGATTGAAACCAGACTAATAGAAGATAAAGGCTGAGGACTGCCTAACAAACTGTCTGTGCTATGATCAGCTAGGAATGGAGTGAACACTGAAGTCACTCATAGAGCTGCTCTTCATCAGGGCTAAGAGGAGTCTGGCTGCAACTTCTTCCAAAAACCAGGTTTTCTGCTGTACTGACAAACCTGCCTTTGCCATCCTGACAGAAAGGCCAAAATGCTTGCAGGCAGATGGTTAACTAAGGCAAGGGCCTTTGACTCCTGGCATATTTCCTCCAGTTATCTAACAACATCTAAATCCAGAAGACTTCAGCCTACTAATTATATGATCTTGGGTAGGTTTCCTTACACCATAGCCTAGAGAATTAGACTGTCTCTGGATGGGATAGAAAGACAGGTTTCGGTTGTACTTGAGGGGAGATTGTTTTTTAACTTTTGTCAGTAGTACCTTGGAGTGTAGAGTTTGAATGTTCTTATAGGATGGTCTTAACCCACTATTCAAATAGCTAAAATAAAGACAAAAGAGATGGGACATAAAACCACATCAATTTTTCTGACCTAAGATTTATATTACCCGATACAGTCCAATCTGCCTCTTTGGCCTTCCTCAGGTAAAGCTCCCCATTTTACATACAGATGAATAAATTGATCCTGAAAATAGGAAAGAAAGACAAGCCACAAAGCACTGAATGGGAATATTTCAGATACATTGGACCAGTAAGTGTAAGAGCTAGCAAAAAAAAGGAACCAGGGAAGATTTCTAAATATGTGTTTTGAAAAATGCTAAACACATTATATAGCAAAATCCAGTTATTTTATAAATTGGCCCTATGAGCTCTCTTATTTGTCTTACGAAGACAAATTTTTAAACAGTTTTTAACAAGGGGGATTTTGAAGTTCTTGGATCTGTACATATTCATTTAATCTCCTTTTGTAAATAAAAGACAGTAACTTAATCTAAAACCAGCCACATGAATCACATTAGCCTGAAAAATAAGAGACTCTCTCATTGAATATATCTTTTAGAAGCCCAAGAGAATACAACAGAGTTCTTTCCAAATCAAATCAACATAAATTTATTAAACAAATACCTCGCACAAAGCATTCTGCAAGAAGCTGTGAAGAAATCAAATGATGGTAATAATATGTCACATCTTTTGAGGATTTACCATGTGCCTTCTGGTGTGCTAAGTGACTTGCAAGCTTTTCCTGTATAAGAAAGAGGCAGTGCTGAAAAGTGTAAAGAGGATGGTTCTAGAGTCAAACGGCAGAGGCTTGTGTCCCAGTGCCATCATTATAGCTCCCCATACTTTGATTTTTCCCTCTGCAAAATAGGGCCCTTTTAGGACCTCTCTTCAAAATCATAGGGTTTTTGTGAGCAAATGAGTTATTACATGACAACCACTTTAAATAATGCTTGGCATGTAGCAAGCATGTAGTAAATGTTGGCTATGTTATTACATTTAATATCATAGACTTCTTGACAAGTAAGATCTATTAGGATGACTACTTAACAAAGAAGAGTATGTTAAGGAGTTAGTTCAAGACACACAGAAGATGGGGTCAGAATCCAGGTTTGCTCGAACTTAATCTATATTCTTAATCCTTATTTTCTTTTACCGCCATTCATGCAAAGAAGTATAACCATGGCCCCTTTCCTTGGGAGGCAAGTGAATAGGACAGACAGGCTCAGAATCATGTTTTCACTGAAATAAAAAGTAATTGACACTATATAGAATATCTTAGTTATGGAGAGTATGTTTTTTAATAGATCAAAAAATTAGAGGAATAGGTCACATGTTAATGTGTTACTTTTTATAAAGTCCTTTGATAAAATGACCACATATTTCAACTCTCAAAACAATCTTACAAGGTGGTCCTGGACTTTATTACGTTTCCCATTTTATAGCTGAAGAAACTCAACCAGTGTAAAAGTAAATGTCTAAGCCATCCACCTGTTAAGTGGCAAATATGAATACAAGTTTCATTGTTCTTAAAGTGTGGTCAATATCACTTGGGAAGCCTGAAAAAGAAGTGGATTCCTAGACCCAACCTCAAATCTAACAGGGTCAGTCTCCCTAGCAGTGGGATCCCAGAATCTGCATTTAATAATCTCAACAGATAGCACGATGCACACTACCAACAGAGAACTTTGAGAATCACTCCTCTATACTACCTTGTTTGACAAACCTCCAAAGAGTGGTGAGTAGTTGGGCCTGTGGCAAGTGATCTGAGAATTCGCTGGATGCACGAACTCACAAGACATAGCTCTACCAAATCAGAAGATACCCGTTAACTAGAGCTATATTCCCCTATGAGTCCTAATCAATTATTGAAAGAATCCCTGCCCTTAACAGTTTGCTGTTAGAGCAGGCAATGTTAACTGAAAATAGAACTGAATTCCAGCAGCAAGTAGGATTTTAATTAAATGCTGTTTCACTCAAAGATAGATACAGTAGTCATGAAATGCCTCAGGCATAAAGAGGTCCTTGGTGTATGGTCTCCAAAGTAAGGTCACAAGACATCAATACAGGGGAGGGAAGAATATATTTAAACTTTACTTGATATTTATAATTTTTATCTAAAAAGATAAGAATGAAGTTCAAGTTTACTAATATTTAACACAGATTGACAATAGCACTTGTATATAATTTACAAGTAAAGACAGACATTTTATAAGTGCATGCTCAAAAAATTTTTACTGAGAGTAGAGGGTGGAGCAATATGGCGGAGGAGTAGGAGACCTGGATTTCGTCTGGTCTCAGGAATTCAGCTGAATAGGGATCAAACCATTCTGAACACCGACGAACTCAACAGGAGATTGAAGAAGAGAGTAGCAACAACTCTCTGAACAGAGACCCGACCACTTACTGGAAGGTAGGACATGCGGAGAAGTGAATCCGAGCCGATATTCCGGAGGATAGACAGTGGTGGAGGGGGCCTCCGTCAGCCGCTTCTGGCAAGTGCTACAAAATTGGAACTTTTAGAAGTCGGTTCCACAGAGGGACGTCACTCCAGTGGCTAAGTGGGAAGTGGAACCCTCGCGCGACAGTGTGGTCACAGGACCCTCGGGGTCACAGAAAGACCGGGGGTACCTGAGTGCAGCAAAGCTCCCAGGTATCCGAGCGGGGAATCCGGCTGCAGAGATGGAGCCGAGGCGCGGGCTCTCAGCTCGAGGTTGCCAAAAACTGTGATCCGTGGCCCAGTCGGGCCACTGTGCCTCCAGCAGGGACCCAACAAGCAGCAAAGCTGGGGAGACTCCCCTCCCTCCTCCAGGAGGAGCGGCGTGGGAGTGCACCGCAGGGATCTGCTGGGTTTGGAGACTCCACACGGGGTCAGGTGCCAGAGATAGAAACACTCAGTCACAGGCCGGATGAGCACGGAGTGCGGCCGGAGACCAGGGAGACGGAAGTGACTGCTTTTCTCTGGGGGCGCACTGAGGACCGGGGCCCCGAGTTCTCAGATCCTCCAGGCAGAGAGTGGCAGGCCACCATTTTCACCCTGGTCCTCCAAAGCTGTACCGAGACTTGCAGGGAATAAAAGCTCCTGAGAGCAAACCCGAGCAGCTTGCTTAGCCCGGACCGACAAGGGCGGGGCAATTGTGCCTCCAGCAAAGACCTTTGGGAACCACGGCAACAGGCCCCTCCCCCAGAAGATCAGCACAAACAGCCAGCAGACCAAGACCAAGTTTACCGATCAAGGAGAACGGGAGAACTCCAGCGCTAGGGGAATACTGCACATAGAATTCATGGCTTTTTTACCATGATTCATTAGTTTTTCAAAGTTAATTTTTTTTAACTGTTTTTTGTTTTTGTTTTTTTTTGAATTTTTCTTTTTCCCTTTTTCAACTAACATATTGTCAATCCCTTTTATAAAAAAACATTTTTTATTTTTCATTTTTAGAGTCATGTTTTATCCCTTCGTAGTAGTTACCCTTATTTTTGGCATATATATATAACTTCTTCTCTCTTTAAAATTTTGATATACAGTTTCTTCTAACAGATCAAAATATACCCTAAATCACTAGTGTATGGCTTTGTTCTAGTCTCCTGCCTGATCACACTCTGTCCCATTTTTTTTCTTTTTTTTATCTTTTTCTTTCTTCTTTCAAACAACTTCTTATCAATTCCGATTATGAAACATTTTATAATTTTCATCTTTACAATCATCTTCCATCCCTTCATTGTATCAAACCTTATTCTGTACATATATAAGTCTTTCTTCCTTTAAAATTTTAGGAGGCACTTTCTTCTAACAGACCAAAATACACCCAAAATCTAGTGTGTGCCACTGATCTAAGCACTACCTGATCATATTTGATCATATTCTGTTTTTTTGTTTTGTTTTGTTCTGTTTTTGTTTGTCTTTATCTTTTTCTTCTTTTTTTTTTTCTCTTTCTTTTTTCTTTCTTTATTTCCCTTTCTTTTCCCCTGCTTTCAGGTCTTTTTTGTATAGAGTATATTTGCTGGGGACATTGTTAACCTGTTAGCATTTTGTTCTCTCATTCATCTGTTCTCTGGATAAAATGACAAGACGAAAAAAATCACCTCAGCAAAAAGAACAAGAGGTAGTACCCTCTAGCAGAGACCTACTCAATACGTACAACATTAGTACAATGTCGAACCTAGAGTTTAGAATCATGACTTTAAAGATACTAGCTGGGCTTGATAAAAGGGTGGAAGTTATTAGAGAAACTCTTTCTGGAGAAATAAAAGAACTAAAATCTAACCAAGTCAAAATCAAAAAGGCTATTAATGAGGCGCAATCAAATATGGGGGCACTAAATGCTAGGATAAATGAGGCAGAAGAGAGAATCAGCAATATAGAAGACCAAATGATGGAAAATAAAGACGCTAGGAAAAAGAGAGATAAACAATTACAGGATCACGAGGGCAGAATTCGAGAGATAAGCAATATGATAAGACGAAACAACATTAGAATAATTGGGATCCCAGAAGAAGAAGAAAGAGAGAGAGGGGCAGAAGGTATATTGGAGCAAATTATAGCAGAGAACTTCCCTAATGTGGGGAAGGAAACAGGCATCAAAATCCAGGAGGCAAAGAGAACCCCTCTCAAAATCAATAAAAATAGGTCAACACCCAGACATCTAATACTAAAACTTACAAGTCTCAGAGACAAAGAGAAAATCCTGAAAGCAGCTCGGGAGAAGAGATATGTAACCTACAATGGTAGAAACATTAGATTGGCAACAGACCTACCCACAGAGACCTGGCAGGCCAGAAAGGAATGGCATGATATCTTTAGAGCACTAAACGAGAAAAATATGCAGCCAAGAATACTATATCCAGCTAGGCTGTCATTGAAAATAGAAGGAGAGATAAAAAGCTTCCAGGACAAACAAAAACTAAAGGAATTTGCAAACACGAAACCAGCCCTCCAAGAAATATTGAGAGGGGTCCTCTAAGCAAAGAGAGAACCTAAAAGCAGCAAAGAGCAGAAACGAACACAGACAACAGACAGTTAACAGTCACCTTACAGGCAATACAATGGCACTAAATTTATATCTTTCAAGAGTTACCCTGAATGTAAATGGGCTAAATGCCCCAATCAAAAGACACAGGCTATCAGATTGCATTAAAAAACAAGACCCATCAATATGCTGTCTGCAAGAGACTCATTTTAGACCCAAAGACACCCCCAGATTGAAAGTGAGGGGGTGGAAAACCATTTACCATGCTAATGGACACAAAAGGAGAGCTGGGGTGGCAATTCTTATATCAGACAAATTAGATTTTAAAACAAAGACTGTAATAAGAGATGAGGAAGGAAAATGTATCCTACTTAAAGGGTCTATCCAACAAGAAGATCTAACAATTGTAAATATCTAAGCCCCTAACGTGGGAGCAGCTAATTATATAAGGCAATTAATAACAAAAGCAAAGAAACACATTGACAACAATACAATAATAGTGGGGGACTTCAACACCCCCCTGACTAAAATGGACAGATCATCTAAGCAAAAGATCAACAAGGAAATAAAGACTTTCAATGAAACACTGGACCAAATGGACTTCACAGACATATTCAGAACACTCCATCCCAAAGCAACAGAATACACATTCTTCTCTAGTGCCCATGGAACATTCTCCAGAATTGATCATATCCTAGGTCACAAATCACATCTCAACTGATACCAAAAGATTGGGATTATTCCCTGCATATTTTCAGACCACAATGCTTTGAAACTAGAACTCAATCACAAGATGAAAGTCAGAAAGAACTCAAATACATGGAGGCTAAAGAGCATCCTACTAAAGAATGAATGGGTCAACCAGGAAATGAAAGAAGAATTAAAAAACTTCATGGAAACCAATGAAAATGAAAACACAACTGTTCAAAATCTTTGGGATGCAGCAAAGGCAGTCCTGAGAGGAAAGTATAGAGTAATACAAGCCTTTCTCAAGAAACAAGAAAGGTCTCCAATACACAACCTAACCCTAACACCTAAGGAGCTAGAGAAAGAACAGCAAATCAAGCCTAAACCCAGCAGGAGAAGAGAAATAATAAAGATCAGAGCAGAAATCAATGAAATACAAACCAAAAGAACAGTAGAACAGATCAATGAAACTAGGAGCTAGTTCTTTGAAAGAATTAACAAGATTGATAAACCCCTGGCCAGACTTATCAAAAAGAAAAGAGAAAGGACCCAAATCAACAAAATCATGAATGAAAGAGGAGAGATCACAACCAACACCAAAGAAATACAAACAATGATAAGAACATATTATGAGCAACTCTATGCCAGAAAACTAGATAACATGGAAGAAATGGGTGCATTCCTAGAGATGTATCAACTACCAAAATTGAACCAGGAAGAAATAGAAAACCTGAACAGACCTATAACCACTAAGGAAATTGAAGCAGTCATCAAAAATCTCCCAAGAAACAAAAGCCCAGGGCCAGATGGCTTCCCAGGGGAATTCTATCAGACATTTCAAGAAGAGTTAATACCTATTCTCCTGAAACTGTTCCAAAAATACAAATGGAAGGGAAACTTCCAAACTCATTCTTTGAGGCCAGCATTACCTTGATCCCAAAACCAGACAAAGACCCCATCAAAACAGAGAAATACAGACCAATATCCTTGATGAACATGGATGCAAAATT
This sequence comes from Eumetopias jubatus, assembly GCF_037043125.1. NCBI lineage: Eukaryota > Metazoa > Chordata > Mammalia > Carnivora > Otariidae > Eumetopias > Eumetopias jubatus. Next base: position 100,513,008 of record NW_028274815.1, read on the forward strand.
CTCACCAAAATACTAGCCAATAGGATCCAACAGTACATTAAAAGGATTATTCACCATGACCAAGTGGGATTTATTCCTGGGCTGCAAGGCTGGTTCAACATCCACAAATCAATCAACGTGATAAAATACATTAACAAAAGAAAGAACAAGAATCATATGATCCTCTCAATAGATGCAGAAAAGGCATTTGACAAAGTACAACATCCTTTCTTGATCAAAACTGTTCAGAGTATAGGGATAGAGGGTACAAACCTCAATATCATAAAAGCCATCTATGAAAAACCTACAGCGAATATCATTCTCAATGGGGAAAGGGTGAGAGCTTTTCCCCTAAGGTCAGGAACGCGGCAGGGATGTCCACTGTCACCACTGCTATTCAACATAGTATTAGAAGTCCTAGCCACAGCAATCAGACAACAAAAAGAAATCAAAGGCATCCAAATCGGCAAAGAGGAAGTCAAACTCTCACTCTTTGCAGATGATATGATACTGTATGTGGAAAACCCAAAAGACTCCACCCCAAAACTGCTAGAACTCATACAGGAATTCAGTAAAGTAGCAGGATATAAAATCAATGCACAGAAATCAGTGGCATTCCTATACACCAACAACAAGACAGAAGAGAGACAAATCAAGGAGTCGATCCCATTTACAACTGCACCCAAAACCATGAGATACCTAGGAATAAATCTAACCAAAGAGGCAAAGGATCTGTACTCAGAAAACTATAAAATACTCATGAAAGAAATTGAAGAAGACACAAAGAAATGGAAAAACTTTCCATGCTCATGGATTGGAAGAACTAACATTGTGTAGATGTCAATGCTACCTAGAGCAATCTACACATTCAATGCAATCCCCATCAAAATACCATCCACTTTTTTCAAAGAAATGGAACAAATAATCCTAAAATTTGTATGGAACCAGAAGAGACCCAGAATAGCCAGAGGAATACTGAAAAAGAAAAGCAAAGCTGGCGGCATCACAATTCCGGACTTCCAGCTCTATTACAAAGCTGTCATCATCGAGACAGTATGGTACTGGCACAAAAACAGACACATAGATCAATGGAACAGAATCAAGAGCCTAGAAATGGACCCTCAACTCTATGGTCAACTTATTTTTGACAAAGCAGGATAGAATGTCCAATGGCAAAAAGACAGTCTCTTCAACAAATGGTGTTGGGAAAATTGGACAGCCACATGCAGAAGAATGAAACTGGACCATTTCCTTAAACCACACACAAAAATAGACTCCAAATGGTTGAAAGACCTAAACGTGAGACAGGAGTCCATCCAAATCCTAAAGGAGAACACAGGTAGCAACCTTTTCGACCTTAGCCGCAGCAACTTCTTCCTAGAAACATCGCCAAAGGCACGGGAAGCCAGGGCAAAAATGAACTATTGGGATTTCATCAAGATAAAAAACTTTTGCACAGCAAAAGAAACAGTCCACAAAACCAAAAGACAACCGACAGAATGGGAGAAAATATTTGCAAATGACATATCAGATAAAGGGCCAGTATCCAAAATCTATAAAGAACTTCTCAAACTCAACACCCAAAGAACAAATAATCCAATCAAGAAATGCGCAGAAGACATAAACAGACATTTCTTCAAAGAAGACATCCAAATGGCCAACAGGCACATGAAAAAGTGCTCAACATCGCTCGGCATCAGGGAAATCCAAATCAAAACCTCAATGAGATACCACCTCACACCCGTCAGAATGGCTAAAATTAACAAGTCAGGGACTGACAGATGTTGGCGGGGATGTGGAGAAAGGGGAACCCTCCTACACTGTTGGTGGGAATGCAAGCTGGTGCAACCCCTCTGGAAAACAGTATGGAGGTTCCTCAAACAGTTGAAATTAGAGCTACCGTTCGATCCAGCAATTGTACTACTGGGTATTTACCACAAAGATACAAATGTAGGGACCCGAAGGGGTACGTGTACCCCAATGTTTATAGCAGCAATGTCCACAATAGCCAAACTGTGGAAAGAGCCAAGATGTCCATCGACAGATGAATGGCTAAAGAACAAGTGGTATATATACACAATGGAATATTATGCAGCCATAAAAAGAAATGAGATCTTGCCATTTGCAACGACGTGGATGGAACTGGAGGGTGTTATGCTTAGTGAAATAAGTCAATCAGAGAAAGACATGTATCATATGACCTCACTGATATGAGGAATTCTTAATCTCAGGAAAGAAACTGAGTGTTACTGGAGTGGTTGGGGGTGGGAGGGATGGGGTGGCTGGGTGATAGACATTGGGGAGGGTATGTGCTACGGTGAGCGCTGTGAATTGTGCAAGACTGTTGAATCACAGATCTGTGCTTCTGAAACAAATAACGCAACATATTTTAAGAAAAAAGAAAAAGAAGAAGATAACAGGAGAGGAAGAAAAGGGGAGTATGTCAGAGGGGGAGACGAACCATGAGAGATGATGGACTCTGAAAAACCAACTGAGGGTTCTAGAGGGGAGGAGGGTAGGGGGATGGGTTAGCCTGGTGATGGGTATTGAGGAGGGCACGTTCTGCATGGAGCACTGGGTGTTATGAACAAACAATGAATCATGGAACACTGCATCAAAAACTAATGATGTAATATATGGTGATTAACATAACAATAAAAAAATTAAAAAAAAAAAGAAGAAATAGAAAACCTGAACAGACCTATAACCACTAAGGAAATTGAAGCAGTCATCAAAAATCTCCCAACAAACAAAAGCCCAGGGCCAGATGGCTTCCCAGGGGAATTCTATCAAACATTTAAAGAAAAATTAATACCTATTCTCCTGAAACTGTTCCAAAAAATAGAAATGGAAGGAGAACTTCCAAACTCATTTTATGAGGCTACCATTACCTTGATCCCAAAACCAGACAAAGACCCCATCCAAAAGGAGAATTACAGACCAATATCCTTGATGAACATGGATGCAAAAATTCTGACCAAAATACTAGCCAATAGGATCCAACAGTACATTAAAAGGATTATTCACCATGACCAAGTGGAATTTATCCCAGGGCTGCAAGGTTGGTTCAACATCCGCAAATCAATCAACGTGATACAATACATTAACAAAAGAAAGAAAAAGAGTAATATGATCCACTGAATAGATGCAGAAAAAGCATTTGACAAAGTACAGCATCGATTCTTGATCAAAACTCTTCAGAGTATAGGGATAAAGGGTACAAACCTCAATATCATAAAAGCCATCTATGAAAAACCTACAGCGAATATCATTCTCAATGGGGAAAAGCTGAGAGCTTTTCCCCTAAGGTCAGGAAAGCGGCAGGGATGTCCTCTATCACCATTGCTATTCAACATATTATTAGAAGTCCTAGCCACAGCAATCAGACAACAAAAAGAAATCAAAGGCATCCAAATCGGCAAAGAAGTCAAACTCTCACTCTTTGCAGATGATATGATACTGTATGTGGAATACCCAAAAGATTCCACTCCAAAACTGCTAGAACTCATACAGGAATTCAGTCAAGTAGTAGGATATAAAATCAATGCACAGAAATCAGTGGCATTCCTATACACCAACAACAAGACAGAAGACAGACAAATCAAGGAGTCTATCCCATTGACAATTGCACCCAAATCATAGATACCTAGGAATAAATTTAACCAAAGAGGCTAAGGATCTGTACTCAGAAAACTATAAAATACTCATGAAAGAAATTGAGGAAGTCACAAAGAAATGGAAAAACGTTCCATGCTCATGGATTGGAAGAACAAACACTGTGAAGATGTCAATACTACCTAGAGCAATCCACATTCAAAGCAATCCCCATCAAAATACCATCCACTTTTTTCGAAGAAATGGAACAAATAATCCTAAAATTTGTATGGAACCAGAAGAGACCCAGAATAGCCAGAGGAATACTGAAAAAGAAAAGCAAAGCTGGCGGCATCACAATTCCAGACTTCCAGCTCTATTACAAAGCTGTCATCATCAAGACAGTATGGTACTGTCACAAAAACAGACACATAGATCAATGGAACAGAATAGAGAGCCCAGAAATGGACCCTCAACTCTATGGTCACCTCATCTTTGACAAAGCAGGAAAGAATGTCCAATGGAAAAAAGACAGTTTCTTCAAGAAATGGTGTTGGGAAAATTGGACAGGCACATGCAGAAGAATAAAACTGGAACATTTCCTTACACCACACACAAAAATAGACTCCAAATGGTTGAAAGTCCTAAACATGAGACAGGAGTCCATCAAAATCCTAAAGGAGAACACAGGTAGCAACCCCTTTGACCTCAACCGCAGCAACTTCTTCCTAGAAACATCGCCAAAGGCAAGCGAGGGAAGGGCAAAAATGAACTATTGGGCAAGATAAAAAGCTTTTGCACAGCAAAAGAAACAGTCCACAAAACCAAAAGACAACCTACAGAATGGGAGAAAATATTTGCAAATGACATATCCGATAAAGGGCTAGTATCCAAAATCTATAAAGAACTTATCAAACTCAACACCCAAGAACAAATAATCCCATCAAGAAATGGGCAGAAGACATGAACAGACATTTTCCCAAAGAAGACATCCAAATGGCCAACAGACACATGAAAAAGTGCTCAACATCACTCAGCATCAGGGAAATGCAAATCAAAACCTCAATGACATACCACCTCACACCCGTCAGAATGGCTAGAATTAACAAGTCAGGAAACGACAGATTTTGGCAGGGATGCAGAGAAAGGGGAACCCTCCTACACTCTTGGTGGGAATGCAAGCTGGTGCAGCCACTCTGGAAAACAGTATGGAGGTTCCTCAAACAGTTGCAAATAGAGCTACCATACAATCCAGCAATTGCACTACTGGGTATTTACCCCAAAGATACAAATGTAGGGATCCAAAGGGGTACGTGCATCCCGATATTTATAGCAGCAATGTCCACAATAGCCAAACTGTGGAAAGAGCCAAGATGTCCATTGACAGAGGAATAGATAAAGAAAATGTGGTATATATACACAATGGAATATTATGCAGCCATAAAAAGGAATGAGATCTTGCCATTTGCAACGACATGGATAGAACTGGAGGGTGTTATTATGAGTGAAATAAGTCAATCAGAGAAAGACATGTATCATATGACCTCGCTGATATGAGGAATTTCTAACCTCAGGAAATATACTGAGGGTTGCTGGAGTGGTGGGGTGTGGGAGGGATGGGGTGGCTGGGTGATAGACTTTGGGGAGGGTATGTGCTATGGTGAGCGCTGTGAATTGTGCAAGACTGTTGAATCACAGATCTGTACTTCTGAAACAAATAATGCAATATATTTTAAGAAAAAAAAAAGAAGAAGAAGATAGCAGGAGGGGAAGAATGATGGGGAGTAAGTCGGAGGGGGAGACGAACCATGAGAGAGGATGGACTCTGAAAAACAAACTGAGGTTTCTAGAGGGGAGGGGCTGGGGGATGGGTTAGCCTGGTGATGGGTATTAAGGAGGGCACGTTCTGCGTGGAGCACTGGGTGTTATGCACTAACAATGAATCATGGAACACTACATCCAAAACTAATGATGTAATATATGGTGATTAACATAACAATAAAATATTTAAAAAATTTTACTGAGAAAGGTACACAATTAAAAAAATAATTAAATTCAACAGTCAAAGTGATTAACAGGGCTCTAGAATCATACTGCCAGACTCTGCCACTAAGAGTTACTGCATCTATATAATGGGTATAATACTAGCATCTACCTTCTAAGCTTCTCATTCTAGTTAAATAAGGTAACATTTGTACAGTGCTTAGCTTGAATAGTGTCTGTATAAGTGCTCGAAGAATGTTACGGTGGTAGATATTTCTACCACTGCAATTGCTGCACAGAAAATGGCACCAATTATCCCCATCTTTGTATCCATGCCCTTGGAAACATAACTCTATAGCTCTTTCCATCAAGAAATGGAATCGGTTTCCCCAAACCCTGAGTCTAGGCTGATCTTATAACTTGTTTTGGGCAATAGAAAGAGGCAGAAGCAACCCTGTGCCAGTTCTAGGCCTGAGCCTCAAGAGGCCTTTCGTACTTCTGCTCAGCAACCATGGAAATGAGCCCAGGCCAGCCTGATGAACAGAGACAAGCTATCCCAGCTGAGGTCATCCTAGAGTAGAGAGCACTCAACTTTCCTAGCAACTCACCACAAATACATTATGTGAGAACTGTCCATGAGAAGAACTGTCCAGCTTATTGGTGAACCTATAGAATTATGAGTTATATACATAGTTGTTTTAAGCCACCAAACTTTGAGGATGATGTGTTATACAGAAAGGCTACCATCATCAGAAAAAATACAAAGCAATAATCCATTCTCAAGTTATGATATAAAGGAAAAAGGTTAAATAGCTGTCCTAAACTCTTAGGAAAGAAAAACAATATAGCTGAAGTAATCAGGTGAAAAGTTGATTCTATTAGAGGTCACCTGTAGCCTGCACGGAAGATTTATGTGTCAGGTACTAAATAGCATCAGTGTTCCCTTTAGGGAGGAGAAGAAATATCTGTTAGAAAAAGCAATACAGTGACAAGGAGATCCACATCTTGAAGCTTCACAGATGCAAGGATTAAGCTATCTGAAACAGCCTTGGGCTGACTTAAAAATTAACTTCTGTTATAAGCCTCCTGATCTTGCTGGTCAATTGGACTGTAAGACCTGGGCTGTGATCCCAGTAGATGACAAACATAAGAGAATAAATACTAACACATTTCTTAGCTCAGAAACCTCAAGCAATTTTCAGCTAAGGGTCACACACCTAGCTTTCTTCATCTCTAATCTAAAAGCTAAGGGACTGATCTTTAAAAATTAGGAGACAGGGCGCCTGGGTGGCTCAGATGGTTAAGCATCTGCCTTTGGCTCAGGTCATGATTCCAGAGTCCTGGGATCGAGTCCCGCATTGGGCTCCCTGCTCCTTGGGAGCCTGCTTCTCCCTCTGCCTCTCTCTCTCTGTCTCTCATGAATAAATAAATAAAAATCTTTAAAAAAAATAAAATAAAAAAATAAAAATTAGGAGATATTTCTATCTCCTAGATTCTAAGACGTATCTAATTGTGCAGATACCCAAGAAACAATGATTTTTTTTCTTTTTTTTTTTGTCTCTCTTGTTAAACTCGAACTCCCAAGTGAGGATAGAAGGATATTTATCCTCAGAAACAGACCTTCCAAAATTTTTCTTGGGAAAAATTTAAATCAGTGAGCTCCATCTCATCATTAGGTTTGAGACTGAGAAAGTCAAGTTGATTAAAATCCTACTCAGGGGCACCTGGGTGGCTCAGTCGTTAAGCATCTGCCTTCGGCTCGGGTCGTGATCCCAGGGTCCTGGGATCGAGCCCCACATCGGGCTCCCTGCTCAGCGGGAAGCCTGCTTCTTCCTCTCCCAGTCCCCCTGCTTGTGTTCCTGCTCTCGCTGTCTCTCTTTGTCAAATAAATAAATAAAATCTTTAAAAAAAATAAAAAATAAAATAAAATCCTACTCAGGTTATAATAAAGGTATATTTAGTCAACGCTAACTTCATGGTAAACACATCACTTAAGACCTAACCCCATGCATTTCCTTCCATATATCCAAGCTCTCTCTTTAAAAAAAAAAAGGAAAAAAAAATCCTCAACCAAAGAAAATGTCATTATGACATCGATTATTGGTTGTCTACTCACTATCAATTCTCATTTTCCCTACTAACAGAATCCCTATATTGATTGGGGTGGCTATGTGCCCAACTAGAAACCCATATTTACCAGCAGCTCTTTCAAAAATGAAAAAGATATGAGTGACCAAATTTAGATAGAAAGAGATGCCATTAAGTGCATAGCCAAGAAATCTCATTACAGAGGGTTTACTCATACAGCAGATCGATCGATCTATCTATCTATCGATCTATCTATCTATCCGTCTTATTATCTACTACTACTACTATTAGGCTTTCTTACTTTTCTCCTACTAGTAGTCTTTCGTATTGTTCCACCTTTGAGACTTAAACTTGGTGGCCTGACTTCAGTAGCCATCTAATGAGAATGAACATGAAGGCTACACTCTGGTATGGTAGAAAGAAGAGCTGGTAGGTGCCTGAATCTCTGATGGCCTTTGTGGAGATGCCAAATTAGGACTACTTTTCATTCAATGAGAGAAAAATATTTTTGTTAATGAGCATATGTCTTATGTAAGCCACTATCTGGGGTGGGAGTGGGACTTCTGTAACTTGGAACCTAATGCCATCTTTAAATGTTGTAGGCATGCATTTGCATTTAGCTGAGACATGTTCCTTGAAATTCCAGATGAGTAATGTTTCTTTGACCATTACAAAAGTATTAATTACTAAGAAATTCTGAGCTGACAAAACAATGGAAAGGGAACAAGAGGCAAAACTCCCAGCAGATAAATAGAGGGAGCCAGGGCAGTGCTGACCATACCACTAAAGAAGGAATGGCAGCTAGAAGAACCTAGAATGTGCCAGTTGACAGCCATGTGACCTTAAGATGATTTACATTTCATCGGCTGTCAGCAGGGAGGGATATCTTCATCAGCAAAAAGGCTGGATTTACTCAAGGTAGGTGCTACTAAAGAATCCAGAGAAGAAAATGAGGATCATATTTCTCTGGAAGTCCACAGAGATAGTCTGATGAAGGGTAAATTTGCCATCAGAGATGACAAGGATTTTCAGGCAAAGGATATATTAGCTAGTGCCTTGAGAGCTCAATAATAATCCCGACTTCTTCTTCTTTTTTTTAATTTGGCAAGTTTACTTGGGAAGAAAAAAATGTACAACTCAGTTCCTATTCAAGGGCAACCGTATTCCTCCAACCCAAGCAGAGACCCTTCTCAAGGAAATATGAAAAGGCAGGCCTTAACACTATATCCCTTGAAAGAATAACTCCTCAAAATAATCTTCAAATCTGATGTTAATAGAGTCTAAGCATTTATGGAAATTTTGACCTTAGGTAAGGAAGAAATAATAACTGTTCTTTGGCAGCCTGATAGATCTGCTTCTACAGTATGGTTTTGCCTCGGTTAAAGGCATAGATTGTGCCCTTGATTCTGGGTAGGTCTTCTTAATAGAGAGAGTAGGTCAAACAGAAATACAATATCAGTGAGACCTCTCTCTTTCCAAGAAATAAAAAATGAGTCAACTTACATGCTTTCTCTTTTATCAGAAACTTCCCAGTGGCTGGGGACACAAGTTCAACACTAGGGATGATATAGGTTAATGTTAACAGATGCTTCTTAGACAACCTCATTTGTTTTATCAAAAAAATAAGACCTATGGAGAAAGGTAATCTTTCCTCAAGGAATTCAGCTTTTAAACTTCAATCATGTTATAGAATCTTTTCTCCTCATTTTCTTCCTACAAAGAAGTAAATATGTCATTTTGTGGTTAATATTCACATCTGCTTCAGGAAATACTAATGGTTTCACGTGAGATGATAAAGGATTAAAAATCTTTAGGACAAAAAAAAAAAAAAAACTCTCTGAACTTCCAACTGTCTGTATGAAGGAAAATGATAAAAGCCTGCCCATATATGTGTTTTTGCAAAAATGTAAAATCTTGACATACAAAAGATAATCTTTGTTTTGGTAAATTACACTATTTGCTACTCACTCTGCTTGATTATTGTAAGGACTAATCCCTCAGTATATCAGTTGGTCTGGAGAAGAGAAACATAACAAGCGGCCCTTTTTCCTAAAGTCCACACATGAAGATGGCATTTATTGCCCCAATCCAAATATCAACTTTCTCTTTTCCCATTATTTATTTTCAACAGGAGCTCCGAGGGGTAATCTTATGTGAAGAAAAAACTTAAGGGCAAAAAAAAAAAAAAAAAAACATTGTGATCATTCTGTCAAGCAATGAAATTATTCTTTCCCTTTGACATTTTTTTTTGGATTAAAGAAAAATTTGAACACTTATTAAAGACTAATTTTTAGAAAAGGCTTGGCTTTTTTTTTTTAATAGGAAAAATCCAATCAATGAAGTTTACAAGTACTTTACAATTTGGATGAAATCCCCTTATTTCTTTCCAGTAAAAATTCAATATATGTGCCTGCCTAGATGAAGATTTTGCTTTAACAATTCTAAACTCAAATGGGAACATGCCAGTAAAAATTCCCAAGGAGAAAAAAAAAACAGAAAAAAGCACCATGTATCAAATTAAATTTTAGCATTAAAAAAAATATTTAACCTAAAATGATACGAGAACAGAATGAATAGTGTCATATGTAATTTCTGGAACTAAAATTTCATTCCCATGTACACATTTAAAATATTTCTAAATAAATCGGTTGAAATTGTTTTTTTCCAGAATATGTCTCCACTTAAAAAGAGAGAGATTCAGAATTATTTCTTTTGGGAATAAAAGTAGAAATTTGCCAAGTGGAACCTAAAGGAGGGTCCTAGTGCTAATCTGACCCACTGGTGGGCATTCAGTCCCCAAATTCCAGGTCTATCTTACTTTAATGTCAGTTAAGCTCCCCACCTCCAGACCCTCAAAGGTGCCCTCCTCCCACAAGGCTGCTGCCAAAGGAAAATACATTTCTGGAAGCAAATGGAGCAAAACTTTCCATTCGTTTCCCCTTTTCCAAAGCAGGCCTAGTCAGTGGGCCCAAAGTGCTTGTTTTATGGCCTCTTCTAGACAAACTCCTTTTAAACCAATGCATTCCCTCTCCAAAACACTGGAGATTTCTCACCAGAATGGCAAGTGAATGTGAAGAAGACTTCACAAAGTTTTCTGCTAGAGAAAGTTCTATTTCATGAGAACTTTTGATTCACATGTTCACCCATTAAAAATAAAAAATGCAGGGCTGGACAAGGGGTGGTGGCTGGGGGAGGGGGTAAATGGGTTTCTCTGTGCCGATAAAGAAAGTTTTGTTCACTCTTCAAATTCATAGAAGAGAGATGTCAGGGAAGAGAAAGCCATGGCTTGGATAATCCTGCAGCTCATCAAAATGTCTATTTTCTTTTCCCCCAGTGGAACCATTTTGCCCCATCTAAAATGCTTGCGGGAGAAGTTAAAACAGGCCACATGTGGTTTCCTCCACAAAGGAGCCCTATATTTTAACATAGCACACGCATCCAACACCTCAAACGGTTTTGAAGAAAGCTATGTTTATTATGTGGGCTTATGAAATAAAAAGTACAAAGTTTCTCATCCTGGAAAAATATGCAATGAAATTTACAGCCAAAATAAGGAAGCTGTGCATAATGTAACACTTGGCAAGAATTTTAATCAGTGGATTGGCAAGGCTGGATGCAATACCTCAGCTCCTTTCAGACATGTCTGAGCTTTCTTAATTTAAATACCACACTCTGGGTCTGGGGAGAACATTTAGGAGACATTGTCCTTTCTGCAGGAATGCTGACGAGCAATACAAGTGAACTGAGAAAGGAGCAGTGTTGACGTGACAACAGTTTCAACCTCTGGGAATGGGAGATGGCAAGAGATAGACACGCTGTTATTGTAGAGCAAAGCAACACAGATTTACATTATGATAAGGCATTCCAGCCACATTACTTTAAGCAGGCAAAGATGCTTCCAGGTATCAGTCTGACTCAGTTTGGCTCTAAAGAGCACAATTCTGGACTTTGTCAGGAGTTTTCACGCAGGACCGTTGTTTTCCCAACTGGAAAACAACAGAACTACCCAGTAGTCCTCAATTCCTGAGCAGCCTGACAGCAGTTCAAATGAGTTGAAAGTCAGGTCACATAATGTGGACCCAAAGTGACCATCACAGAAAGAGTTATAATGTGATGAAAAGCTCCAGGGAACCTATTAAATCCACCATCCCTGTCAGGATGGAATAAGAGCAATCCTCCCTCCACAGCCACAATTTTTAAAGGGCCCACTAAGAAAACATTTTATCCCTCTGCCATCTGCACAACACTCTGGAAATTAGTATCCAGTATATCTCATGAAATCTCAGGGACCAAAATATTAAGAAGACTCAAAAGTCAAATGGTAGAGATGTAAAGTATACAGTGTTTAGACTTAACTGTATCACAGGTGTGGAGTCTTTTTCTTTAAAAAAATTATTTGAAAATATTGCATGTCCTTACATTTGCAAATGAAGCAAGGTATGGAAACAGAGGATGTTTAAAAATGTTCTACAATGACTCAGAACTATAGAAAATAAAGGAGGGGTGTGGAGGACAGTTCGCTCCGCTGCACAGGAATCGAAGGTCAAGGGACACAGAAAGCCCCCAACTTTTTGTAACCTTTCCTGCTAAGAATGTTTTCAGAAATTAATTCAGAAATATGATCTGTTTGGAGAAAATGCTGATTATTTTTATGCTACAGTATTTCTTTGCTAGGTAATAAAGAATTTATATACATCATAAATATCAGGAACAAGTGATAATTTGGGGACTTACTGTGCTGTAAGTTTTGTGAAACCAGAAATTAAAGTGAATACAGTTTGGGATACCATTACTACATCAGCTGTTATTGGTGCACATTTGGCTCCTCACTCTCAATGGGAAGAACAGAAAGCTGAACTCTTGGCAGAGATGGGAAACTATTCCTCATGGAATGTGTTCATGGCCTGCTTTAATGTGGGCCCTGTAGAAAAGGAATCATGGTGGGTTTTTTGGGTTTTTTTTTAAAGGACATTTAGGAGGACACATCTTCTTTTAGCAAATAGTACAATGACAATCTTGATAGTTTCTGTTGAAAATGAATATTGGAACTGATGAAAAATAAACCCAGTTTATTACCAGAGGGCTGAAGAAAATGGTACTTCCAAATTTATCTGGAGTACATGCTACCTAATAACACAGGGAGAATGTAAATGACAGTGTTTTTGACTGGGGAGATAAAAGTGCCCTGGAGAATTTGATGACCAGGGCCAATGGCTGTGGGAGAAAACAAAATTCAAAGGATGGATATATGTGAGTTAATTATACTAGGGAAGATGGTTTGAGGGGGAAAAAATTTTTTAATAAACTAATTTAGGAGCATGAAAATGATTTCAGTATGATTGATATTAGGAAAGAATGCTTGACAATTAAAAAAAAGTGAGACTTGAGTAATATAAAATCAGCAGGCATAATATCTATGGGGACTAGGCATTTTCAACTAAGGAGAAAGCAAAAAATATAATCAATTGGAAAGAGTAAAAAAGAAAGAAGATAATCACTACTTTCATATGTCTATTTCTTTATCAAAGTAATGCTTAAATATGTAATTCATTAGGTCAAGACTTAGCACCCTTTTTTAAATTGTTTCTAATTCTTTGTAAACCTACCTCCCCCTCTACCTTGATCCATACTGCAGTTAAAAATAAATAAGTAAACTGTTCTTGACATCTTAATTGGTAATTCCCTCCTAACTTTTCAACCAGTTAATTCTGGTCACTAAGAGCAGTAAGAGGCCATTCAAGTAGCTCCTTTTTTATTACCTCGTTTATTCACTTTTTTTTTTTAATTCAATGAAGACTCCCCAGGTACCTACCATATGCCAGGTATTACTTAGCACTGTGGATAGAAATATAAAGAAGCATTGCTTTTAACAAAGTGGCATCAGAGTTACACGTCATAATTGAGATATCTACTCGCAATGGAGTATTACTCAGTCATAAAAAGGAAGGCAAACTTGCCATCTGTGACAACAGGGTATTATGCTAAGTGAAATAAGTCAGAGAAAGACAAATACCATATAATTTCACTTGTATGTGGAATCTAAAATACAAAACAAACAAAACCAACCAACCAACCAACCAAAAAACACACTCTTAAATACAGAGAACAAACTAGGGAATGCCAGAAGCTAAGTAGGTAGGGGGAGGGGTGAAATAAATAAAGGAGATTAAGAAGTACAAATTTCCAGTTACAAAATGAATAAGTCACAGAGATGAAAAGTACAGTGTAGGGAATGTAGTCAATAATATTGTAATTATAATAATATTACAATAACGTTGTATGGTGACAGATGGTGCCTACACTTATGGTGAACACTGAGTAATGTAAAGAATTGTTGAATCAATATGTTGTACATTTGAAACCAATATAACACTGTATATAATTATGCTTCAATTAAAAAAATTTTAAGATATCCAGCAAAGTTCTTTGCCCTTATATAAGAGGATTTGTCTGTGTTTCTCTACTCCACTGCAGTCAGCACAATCTGCCATCTAGGTAAAATCCTAACACTGTCCTTATGTAATTTCTCTCAGCCATGCCAGTATCCCTCTGACTTTGGGCAGGTTTTGTGAAAAAGGCCTAAGTTTCAGATTCATAAAGGATGGGCAAATTTCTCATTCACCACTACTATTCGTGATGCTAGGCAAGCTGATTAGCTCTTTTGAGCCTGTTTCCTTATTTGAAAATGGAAATAATAATTATCTTTAAGGATGTTTTTCAAGATTAGCTTGGATCAAGAATGTAAGGCACTTGAGACATGGTAGATGCTCATTAAATGGGGGTGATGTGATTACCATTAGCTTCCTCATTTTTTCTAATATCAGGTAGCTTGCAGAGATACTGGTTTGGAGGGGAATCTAAGGGGGGGGTCAAGAGCTGGTCTCAGTCCCAAGTCAGGATGATGCATCTTGCAGGTATTACAATTCTACAGCAGTGAGATGTATCTCGCCTGCCAGCTAGCATGCATTGACAACGGTTTAAAAAGGCCCAAAATGAATCTTGCAATGTTATTATATACTTAACCCAAAGGAAAGAAGGCAATAGTTATTATAGAAGCAAAGATGATTTTCTCTTTCAAGGAGGATGCCATGTTCCTCATCCAACCTTCTGAAAAAGTTGACATGTGAAATTATTTCACATTCTTTTCAGCCCACTCAAAGCACATAAGGGCTTTCTGAAACATGGGTCTTGTAAATATGCCTGAATGTCAGGATTTTGGCTGTAACAGTGAAACTAGGAAGGACTCCAGTTGTGTGCTCTTCCTAATTCATGAGACAGAACCCTGGTATTTGATGCACAAGTGAAAAAAAACACAATGTTTTCTTATCTATTGTGATTTTTGTAAAACCAATAATTATCTAGTTCTTAGTAACAGACAAGAAGAATTTAGAAAGTAAAAATGTATTGCCCAGCAGTGGGGCGGCGGTGGGGGGCGGGCAGGGAGCGGGGAAGGACAATACTATATGCAATAAAATGCCTTAATTAGATCTTGCATTTATAATCTATATTTTAGAACTAGAAACACAGAATAGTTATAGCAAATAAAAAGTCAATCCATTGGTAAAAATAGATAGCCATCAAACCTTGCCTGTTAATGGTAATAAAACACAAAGTAGTAGAGGAAAAAACAAGTCTTCTGGCATTTCCTTTATTCAAACCAAAATTAATTGTTTGCTCAAATGTTATATGATCAAGCGTTTTTATAAATCATGTAATTATTATACTAAATGTTATGATATACAGAATAAAAGTAAATACCATGATATAAAGAATCGGAGAAACACTGCAGCAATTAATACCTAACTATACATCATATGGTCTTTTTAAATAATTTATTACATTTATATAACTTATTACAAGGTGCCAACCTGATGCTCTATCATTTCTAAATGTTCCAGTCTATATTTCCCCAAAGCAAGGACACTCCCCCTCCTTCCATAACCACTTTACAATGCTCCAAGTCAGGAAATTGATATTGATACTATCCTACAATCCTATTTGAATTTTGTCATTTGCCCCAGCAATGTCCCTTTTTTGTTTTCTGGGTCAGAATCCAATCCAGAATCCAATCCAATCTGCTTTCATTGCTTGAATTCATGGATTTGTTAGTAAAACATGTGAATATTTTATATTTCTATTGTATCCTAGTTCCTGAAGACAATGTATTTTAAAAACATGTATTTAAAATTGTGGTCCCACCCTGAACTGGGCAAAATTACATATATTCTGTGCCTAGCACACTGTCAAATAAAATATGTATTTTGGTAAAATATTACTGAAATATTTTTGAAAAATAGCCATTAACATGTATGTGAGAAGGTTTAAAGCTTTATAGTTTGATTATAAGCCAACAAGTTGAAAGCCTTCTGCAACATGTTATTTATTTATTTTGATAATGGAATATAGACTTTTCTCTAGAAAAACATCAGCTCAACTATCTAGCAGGGATCTCAATACTTTCTCGTAAGTAACAAAGTATGACATCTAAATGTGGCAAACTCACTTAAGCCTGGATGCAATTCTAGACCAGTAGAAGGGCAAGAGGTTAAACCACTGCTGTATTTATCAATATGCTTTTAAACCAATGAGTGGATCAAGTAACATACAGAATGAATGGGAATTAAATGTAATTAAAATCACTGTCTCCACAGACAGGGCGGGTTATAACCTTTATTCTCTAACCAAGTTCCCTCCCCTCACATGCCTCTAAGAGTAATAAATAAAAGAATCCAAGATTTTTGGAAGTGTTTTTAGGATGTTATATTCAGCTTATTTTTAAAAATCTGAGATTAAAAATACAAAGCAAAGGTGTCTAGGAGAAGGTTATCGGAAGAGAAACACCAAAAGAAATGGCTGAAATTGTGATGGCATATTTTATTTTGCTTTATATTATTCTGTTTGATTTACTTTAAGGAATTCTGTTTGAGTGAAGCAAATTTGTCAAAAATGAATACAGTCCCAAAAAGGGAGAGAAGAATGTTTCAGTCTCTGAGCATACTGGTGCCCAGCATTTGTCCACCCGACTTTTCTTTTTCCAGTGGTGTATGTGTCAACACCAAACTTTTTTGGGTCGTAACCTGGAGCTTGGGGGTGGGCGTACAGTTGGAATTGAGAGGAAAAAAAATAAGGAATATTTTTAAAGCGTAATTAAGTGATTTGCTAATCCCTGGGGAGCCAGCATTCCTTGTACCAAGTTCTACCACAATTGGAACTGAACTATAATAAGAACCAAGCAATTGTGTGGTGACTGCTGAGTGAAAGTCATCTCAGAAGACACAGAAAGAGAATGTTTGCCTCTGGTTAGGTGAGACAGACATTACTACACTCTACACTGCTACACGACATTGAGAAGAGCAAGGTGAATATAGATGAATGAATTATTAGTTCATCATGTATTCTTCTAAAAAGTTTTTTTTTTTCCTGGTCATATATCAATAAATACATAACTTGTAGAAAATGTGGAGAATACAAAAAAGTAAAAGTACAAAATTACCCAGACTCCCATAACCCAGAGACAACTCCTCTTAACATGTAGTGGATTTCCTTACTGTTCCTTTAATGGCAGGGGCTGGTTATCTTAAGGCACTGGTTCTCAAAAGGCAGCCCCAGGAACTAACAACAATAGCATCACCTAGGAAATCCTTAGAAATGCAAATGTGGGGGCCTACCCAGACCCATCAGAAATTCTGGAGGTAGGAGCTAACAATAGATTTTGACAAATCCTTCAAGTGATTCTGATCATGCTGAAGTCTGAGAACCACTGTTTTAAGATATTCTTAACATACAGATTTGAAAAATCCAGGCCAAAGTTATCATCCTTTTTTTTTCATTTTATTCTATTTTTTTCATCATGGTAAGTATACTCTTTAATCCCCATCTTCTATTTTCCCCAGCCCCACCCCCTCCTCTCTGAACCATCATCATCATCTTATTTTTTTTCCCCCAATGGAAAAATAAACAGTACTGGGCTTAGTTTGTGCCTAATTGCCAATGACGAGATAAACCCAACAGTAGAACACAGGCTCTAACCCCTACTTTTAGGAGCAGAGTTCTCCTGCTGAAAGAAGAAATAAAATTCAGGAAAACAAAACAAAAAAAGTTTCTTTTGTCTTTCTTCCATTCCTGGTCTTATTCCAGAAAGTATTAAGATGATTTAAGTTTCTGAGTTCAAGATATCTGCCTATAGAGAATCTTAAGGGTCTCATATGCTATGGTTTAACCTGATTTCTCCAAATTGAGTGTAACTTGGAAGAAAAGAACAATTAATCAGAGCATGAACATTACCAGTTGGCAAAATTATAATTAAAGTATGTAATTAGACACAACTGACTAATTTTAAATAGTCTCGCAATAAGAATTCCAAACCTTAATCATCTTTTTCGCCCTCATCATCCTAGAAATGAAACAGTTTATGGAAGGTATAGTATACAAATAGATAATTCACTTTTTTTTTAAATTATTTATTTATTTGACAGAGAGAGAGAGCACAAGTAGGCAGAGTGGCAGGCAGAGGGAGAGGGAGAAGCAGGCTTATCACTGAGCAAGACAGCCCAATGCAGGGCTCGATCCCAGGACCCTGGAATCATGACCTGAGCTGAAGGCAGACGCTTAACAACTGAGCCACCAGGTGCCCCAATAATTCACTTTTAATAAGGTTAAACTGCAATGCAGTTACTACAAATATGTTATTAAAATTATCAGGTATTTATAGTCTTTAAAAAAGCAAAAAAGAACCATATGCCCATATTCCCTTGGAAGAGGAAAGAAATAAACCCAGTATGCTAAACCACACGGACATTTTAGAAGACATTTGCTTACCAAAATAAGTGTGACTTAGAAGCAAGTTATTACAAGTCAGTGGCTTTACTTATTGGCAGAGCATTGTTCCTTCCTGGGTGGTCTGATAAAGACTGGTAATTCCCTAGAATTATCATGTACTTGGACTAGACTAGTGAAAGGAAATTAAAAATAACAACAAGAATAAGCCTCTCAAAGAGCCTTTTCATATTGTTTGACATTGCTTTATGTATTTTTCTGTTTAAGTTTTTCTTATCACAACTAAGCCAGAAAGACATATACTATGACCCTTATGATAATGATTTCATTATTTTATAGTCTTGCCCGGCTACACAGGTGGTATTTTTCACGAACAAAGAAAACCCCTAGTCAATGGAAGGCCAAACCCCCAGAGACACGTAATCTTTTCTCACAGCGTGTACTAGTTCCGGCTGGTATTTTTCCACGTGCAGCCCTGCAGTGCGTTGCTCGGCCAAACCAAAACAGACACTACTGGTTCCTTTCCAGCTGTTGCTGAGGTTTTCCCTCTGGTTTTATTTACTTGTCTAAAGTGGCTGTAACAAGCACCAAATAAGCCACAATTGCCAAGAGCGAAATATAAAATTAAAGGGCTTCAATTAATGAATAAGTAATAACACACTTAGAGAGGGATGCTAGCTTGAATCACTGAATGAGGCACTGGAACTTATTAGATTATGTTTTTAAATGATTTTGAATCAACGTATTTAAAATTATATAAGTGCTATTTGGTACATGAATTTTAAAATCCATAATGCTAATGCATTGGGAAATGTAAAATTAAGCACAGATGTACAAAAATAACAACATGGCGAGACCAGTTTACATTCCTCCTATTGTAAGAATTTGTGGGTGTGTGTGTGTGTGTGTGTGTGTGTGTGTGAGAGAGAGAGAGAGAGAGAGAGAGAGAGAGAGAAAGTGTTACAACAGGTATGTTCACCAGCCCTATGAAGAGGTGGTGAGGTTTATAATGTAGTAAACATTTATGTACATCTTAACTCCTACTTATGGTCTAAGAAACAAGCAAACCTAAGACAGCACGTAAAAAATATTATCCCACAATAAACAGACACATAGCAATTTTCAAGATGAAAAGTCCAAAATTCTGTACCAGGAGTATTAAAAAACAAACTGAGTACAATATAACCTCCATAGTAATGACACCTCTTGCAACAGCCAGAACAGTCCCTGGTCTCTAGCCAAATTCACTGGCTGGCAACAACCCTGAGCCACATATTTTAATCAATAATACTAGTAAAGGGCTGCTAAAAGCATTATAATAAAACACGAATACTTTTTTCTCCATAAGCTGTGGTTCAGCCAACACGCATTGCCTATTTAGGCAGGGACGTATAACTAAGCCAGCTAACCTGTATTATAGAGAAATGGAAATGTGTAAATGAACTAGGACACTTCTGTTGGTGCCCGACAGAAATGAACAGCTGTTATATGTAGTCTTACAAGTTCTCTCTTAAGCTGGGATGGGCAAACAGTTCAGCTCATGCTTTGAAAGCAGGTTCAACCCCTACCCTTTTAAAGTTAGAATGGATGTACTGAGAACACAAATTGGCTGTATGGATTTCTCTGCCATCCCAACTCTCTGGACTCAGTTTTCTCCTCTGAAGTATAAATGGGGTAGAGGTAGGAGATCTCTGAAGCCCCTCCATGGCTCCACAATCCCATGACCTCCACCATCCTACTACATCAGACGTACCAAGGAAGGCACAACCTACCCCCCGCAGAAGTGCCACAAGACACCCGGTAGAAAAAGTAGATTAAAGAGAAACAGACTGGGAGAAGTAGGTTCTACTTCAAGCTTTGCCCCTTACCTGGCTATGTGACTCTGGGGAAGTTTCACAAACCCTCGGGGCCTTGATTTCCTCATTAATAGGAGGCAAGTGATCCTGAAACTCCTTCAACTCTGTTTCTAGGGAATGAGAATCAGGCCATGTATACTAAGTGACAGTGACAAATGGCTTCTCAGAAAATGAAAAGATACCACAGACCTTTGGGACTTAAAACAGAATTTATCATTTCATAGAAAGCCAATTAACTCATTATAGCTAAACTGTTCAATAGCAACAACAATTTTGAGTGAAAGCAGGTCAATACAGTTTTATTGATTAATCACAGGGGGTTAATTTCTACTTGATCACTATGTTAATTTAGCAACAATATGAGCTACCTTTACATAAACCCCAGTAAGTCAACAAAAGAAATGTTACTTCATCAAAAAGAAGCAAAGAGAAGGAATACTAAAATATGTGTGAAAAGGTAAAAACAGACTCAAGGCAAAAAATAATTTAAAGAATTTTTCTTATATCTTTGAAATAATGTTAACTGGAATTTGTAAAGAATGACATTTGAGAAGAGACAGGAAAATTTTAAACCCCAGACTCATCCAAGCATGATTTTATCTTAAGTCCTTCATCCCTAAAGACTTTGTGTATAAGTAGATGAACTGTTAACAACTGAACACTACAGAAGCAAAACCCAGTCATTAACATACATGCATGGACACACTCAACACAGACACACACACACACACACAGTGTCTGCTACTGGCTTACACATAAGTATTGTATTAGAGTAATTAGTGCATTTCTCAACACTGTTATTCCACTGACAATGAGCTACACTCTAAGAATAAAGACACGATATAGAGGAGACATCCTTCCTTCTAATCTAATGTCTAAGGTTGTAATAAATAGTTAAACATTTTCAGTCAGTCTGAAAAGAAAAAACACTGAAGTAATCTATGGCCACCAGTTCTGGATATTGCAGAGGGCAGCTATGGTCAGAGAAAATACTCAACACAGTTTTATAATTAAAAAAAAAAAAAAAAAAACCCAGTGTGTATGAAAGAACTCAATCCATCCTAGTAATTGCTTTCTGTGAAATCTAACCCTTGGTCCAAATTAATGAGTTACAGGTGTGAATCTAATGCTTTCCATTTTGCCTAAGATGTTACTGTTGCTTTTTTCTGAGACACTTGGCCTCCAAAGGTATTATAGTTAATTTATCATAACATACTATCAGTGTTCAGTGTTCACTAAAAGAGGGAAACAGCCTTTTTGCTGAAATAGAGAGCTCTTGCTTTTCTGTAGGGTTGTCAGATACCAATACAATTTTTCTTACTTACACATTTAAAATTCTGCTTTCATTATTTTTTTTCAGATGAACTGCCAGACCAAAATATGTGTCAGAAATTTTTATTTTAAAAGACAGAAAAATTAGTGCAGGCAGTCATTGCCCACATTTGCCTGCTGAACATGCCTCTGCTATTCAAATAGAAAACAAATTGTCGAAAACTTATTTTCTTGAAACAAGAGAAAGGGTGAAAAATAAGAGTAGCAGATGTGGCAGCCAGGAGGGTGGTTTTCAAATCTATAGCTCCTGGGTTGTTTTAACACAACTAAATATATCTTCTGGAATTAATAACTAGTATCATTTATTATGTGCCAGACACTGTGCTAAGTGCTTTTCACATATCTTATTTTGAGTTCTCTCAAAAGTAGACCCTGAGACAAGGATTGGAGTGCAGTAATTTATTTGAAAGGAGATCCCAGGAAAATCAGTAGGGAAAGGAAAAATGAAACAGGGAAGAAGGAGAAAGGAGGTTTATCAAGCAATTAACTTCTATGGGCAACTGGAGCACTCGATCCTGCCAGGGAACACTAGAAAATGTGTACAACACACCTCTGAGATATTGCAAATGAGAGGCTGCATTTGGAGGTGTTACTTTCGTAGATCTCCAGTTTGCCTTGTGAAATGGGCGAGCCATGCTCTTCTACAGCTAGTATGAACACTAGGAGCAGGGAGTGTTCTAAGTGAGTTGGAGGTATATAAATGAGGACTCAGGGAGCCTAATAGTCTACTACGACACATTATATCATTTAAACTGCACAGTTATCTTGTGATGTGAATAATAAGACCCTCATTTTACCTATGTGGAAGCTGAGACTCAGAGAGTTTAAGTGGCTTAACCAAGGGTATACAGGGCTAATAAATTATGGGGCAGAGATCAGAAGTCCTGGGCCATTTGATTCCAAACCTGAACCCTTGACCATATTTCTACACTGTAATACAGATAAGGAATGAGCGAAGGGTCCAAAAGAATATGCCAGGAAGCCCGACATTGCTAAAAGCCTAATTCCATCCCAGTAGCAAAATAACTAGCTATTGAGACTTAGGGAAATGAATGGAAGGTTGTATGCAACCATGAGGACCTTGCCAAGGACAAGCAAACAGATGAGAACTATTACCCTTTGTTATATATTTAGGTAACTGTGTAGTCATTTTTTTTGCCAAAAGGTTTCCAGCTTTGGAATTCCTTCAATTTGGTGGTCTGAATGAGCCCAGGTCCTTATTATATGGCTCATAAAACCCACATGTTCACTGAAATGTCAACTGTTCTTGAGTCATGTGTAAGAAAAACTGGTGGTGGTGATGGTGGTGGTGTTTTTTGACTTTCAAAGTTTCTTTTTTTGTTACTGTTTTAAGTTACTGTTTTATTGTTAAATTCAATGGCCAAATAATCTGACATAGTTTTCCCCAATATTAAAAAGGGGAAGAAATTAAATCATAAATTGAATTTCAGTGGAATAAGGGATGCATTTGAAAGATAGGAAATTAGTAACAATGTTTGTGGTAGCTAGGAATACTGTAGCTATCGCATAGTTTGAAAGAAGAAATACCAAGTGCATGCTGGATGAGGTAAAATAGTACAGCAAAGTTCCTTTCCACTGCAATTTTGGAAAATGGAAAATTTTCAGAACACTGAAAGTCACCCCTTACAGGTTTTCGTACTTCAGGTTTGGAGAGAAATTTCTGAATAAGGGTCTCTACAAGTCAACTGTTTAAACTTTCATGTGAAATAATTAAAATAAACCAATGGCAGGAAAATACAATGTGAGGCAATTGTGTTTCCAAAATGTTGATGGATAACCCACCCTGGTTCGGTATCTTGGTGTCCTTACCTTGTTTTCTGTCTAGTGACCAAAGAGTGTTGAGCGCTTTTTAAATTGTAGCTGCATATCATAGGACCCAGCCCCTACCAGAACCTCTACTGGGATTTGGCATAATAGGAATACATTTATTAATTCATAATTACTCTGTGTAGAAACAAGAATCAGAACCTGCTAACTAGCTCAGAGACAGCCACAGCCTGAGTTCCTCAAAAAGAATCCACGGCAGCACTCCAGAAATCCAGGGTGGGAATGGGATTTGGTAAGGTACCATGCATTAAGCTAGGTGTAGGTGTGGAGCTAGACAGAACCGTTACCACAGCTGTACCTAAAATCAGAGACAAGGGAGGTCTATGGCATCTGGACAGACACATGTCCTGATATAGGAATCAGGCCCACAGCAGTGTGGCGGTCCCATACTTGGGCTTCCTGACCTGTGATTATGTATGCTACCTTCATTTCTTAAATTTATTACAGTATAGTGATATTCAGGACTGACGTTTGTAGTCAGACGATACAGGATTTCCAGTCTCTGTCCTGCCCTGCTGCCTTCATCCTCCTACCTCACTCACTCCTGTCACTTATTAACCAGGCATACCCTTGGTTAAGTTGATTTTCAGCTTTGATCACCAAGGATTCAAAAATATGGTCTAATCAAAGCCACAATATGCAGCCCTGACCTCTCCTCCTCTTGTTTTCTCCTCTCTTGTCCTGGTCCTTTTGTGTATTGAAATTAAGGTCCATGTGGAGGTCCCAATTCCGTCAAAATAAGTCTTTATCCACTAGCTCTCTTGGCTTGTGGAACACCTTTCCTGGGCTCTCAAGCCCTTCATCACATCCTCCTACAACTGCATTGTCCTAAGTGGAAACTTCAGATCATACAAGTTTGGCAAATGTGGTATATGCTGCCCCTGTCTTGGAAATTAATAGCACATACTAGTATAATAAGCGATACTGCAGGAAGGAAACCTATTTAATGACATTCAGTTCAGTATTTCTCAAAGTTACCTTATCACGGAAGACTATGCTGCACATAACCCCTCTTGGCATCCCAGGGGCCCAGTGTTCTATGAAGTGGCTATGGAAGTTCCTATCTCTTTGGTTCTGCACTGCTACCATTCCACTGATCTCTTGTTTCCACACTTTACAGTTTTCAGCTCTCAGTATGGAAATAGTGCTTGTACCTTACCCAACCCTCTTATTTTGGCTCTGAATGCTTATCATAGACCAAATGACATAAACTCACTTCTCAGTCCAGGAAAACACTCAGAACTGCTTCCAGCAACTAGACTAAAGGCTGCCCTTTGGTATGCGGTGTGAAGGTGTATTAACAGCTAACTTTTTGCGTAAACAAATGGGTTGATATCTGCACCTCAAAAAAACTCATCATTTGGTGGGGAAGCAGTATGAAAGGATAAAAGGAACTAATCTCCATTGGGATTATGTGATCCCAGAAGAACAGTTAGCTGTTTGCTATCAGTCTACCTAGGCAAGTGCAAGACAGAAAAAGTTAGTTCCATTTGATTTTTCAACCCATAAAAAATAATAATTACTAATTTTTGACAGTGGAACTCTAGCCTTCCTGTGGCTAAGAATCACTGATAACTATGCTATAAATTGTGTTCTCCATTATCATTTTTCAAAAGCCCAAAGCTCAAAAAGAGGGCATGGGTGAGGAGACAAGTACTAATGTTGTTTTTCCAATCTAGGGTAAAGTAATAGATCAAGATAGTCGGGGTATCAACAGTTTGACCTGAAAGAAAGGAAAGTCAGTAATGACAACCAAATGTTTAACAGCTAAAAGTCAGGTGGGGACATGTTTACATGACAAAATATTTTTACACCTCAGATCCCTTAGTAAGTTGTAGACCTACCCAGCTCATTCTTTTCTAAGTAGGAAGACTTGCCCACCAAAATCTACTACCAACCAGCATGGGGAGACACAGATTCTTGCATACTTTAGCTATTCAAGAACCCAGAATAAATCCACTGGAATTGATAAAAGGATGTATTAAGTCTAGGAACTATAAAGAGGTGACAAAGTTCTCCCCTTCTATTTCCTGCCTCCTTTCTGAATGTGTGGATTTGGTTTTTCAGAGAAGAAAGCTATTAAAGCTCAACTCAAGGTTCCAATCTGCACAAGCACTGTGAAAACAAGTTATCAGTCTACACATGGCCCACTTGGATCTGGAGGTAAGAAGAGAGGATATTCACCTGTATGTCCAGCCCCACCCACCCTGTGACTCAATGAGGATCTAGCCTGGGGTATGACTTAGACATGGAGTTCTAACAAAAGGGGGGTACTGGCATTAGCCTCTGTGCTCTAAACCTGACATTCAGGGTACCCGGGGCAAAACTTTGGGGGCCTGTGTACCTATAGAGCTGTAGCTGGATGCTAGCCCCCAGTATAGGTGCCCAGCCCAAAGAACAAACTTCAACCTCAGTACTTTGTTAGCAGTCCACATCCTTGAGTGAACTACAGTCCTACCCTGAAGCTTGACTCACTGGGTTAAGATCTTGGATGCCCTTCCCAGTCTCTTCAGGGGCTAGATACTGCTTATTACACCCACCCTCCCCAAGCATGGCTGTGGTCATGGCTCAAACAAGAATAACCTGGCTATAAGCAATGAAGATGCTCTCCACTCAAGACTTAAATTGTTCTGTCCAGATATCCCTGCCCATGAGAATAAACCTGCTAGATACCAGTGCTGCTCCATATCTGAGAAACCTGTGCCTTCTTTGAAACCAGTTCCATTAGCCCCCATCTCACTAATATCTAAAATTCTTTCCTCCTACCAGATGGCACATGCATCATGGATGGCAGTGCTAACGGAGCCCATAACGGGAAAAAGGTGTGCTGGATTTAGAACACAAATTGCTATTCCTTTTCTTTCTATCTCTGTCCTAAGATGTGAACATATGTTTAACAAAACTGGGCAGTGGGAACCTTAAGTATGGGAACCTTGAACGTGGAGTGGAAGAATTTAGACTTCCAGAGTCTGAAAGAACTCAGTACTCAACTCCAGTTCTTTCAGAGAAGAAAGACTACTCCCAAGAAAACATTCGTTTCAGGGGTCACCTCATGGACCCATTTCATGTAGTATTTTGAGGAAAAACTGTGGGCTTTTAGCTTCCTCTTTCTCTATTTTTTATATGAGAGACAAGGGCTTAAATCCCTAGGAATAATAGATTAATGGGCATAGGTGAAAATTATTTAATAGAGATGTTCTTGGTTGAATATATAATGGTACTAGCTACAGGATATTATATAGTTATTAAAAGAATAAATTGTATCAAGATCCAAATGTTCATCATGTAAGTAAATTTTGAAATAAGCTACAGAGTAGTAATATGTATAGCATGACTCCATTTTAATAAAACAAAACAAAAATCATCTGTGTGTGAGAGATTTATATATACTTAAATGAACAAAAAGCGAGAAGTAGGATCTGTGTTGGATTGCAAGTTTCTGTTACTAAACATTTTTCTATTTCCTGGCTTAATTTCATCTGTTACTTTGAGCGTGGCTTAACTTATAGAATTTTTTTAATTTAATAGATTTTTGGAAAGATTATATTGAAAGTAAACCAGATTTCAAATATCATAGGGTATGTTCAGTTAGAGAGTCCTATAGGAACGATTTTGTAAATTTTATAAATGACCTAATTTGTGAAATAAATATTGGTATTTGCATTTATGTAAGATTAGAAACTACTACCCATTGTACAGGCATCCTACAGAGAAACCAATTTGATCTTTAGGTTTCCTTTTGTCCGATGAAAATCACATTGCAGAGATTTTGAGCTAAAACCTTGACCTGCACTACTACCCTAACCATTTCTAATGCCACACAAATATTAGCTATTATTACTCTAAGCAGTTACCACTCAGTAGCATGTATTGAGTACTATGTATCTTGCACCATGGAAGCAAATATAAATAAAACCTGAGCACTGCTTCTATAGGTCCTTAATCTAATGAAAAATATTTTCATCCTACCTGGGTAAGATGCAACAGTGGTTCTTTGGGGAAAGAGGTGAACTTGGTTTTTCTCATTCGATGAGGAAAATAAGATCCCGCCCTCCTGAGAGAAAAGCAACACAGAGGTAGTCCTAAAAGCAGCCAATTCCAGGACAAAGGGAAAATAGTTTAACAGGAATGGTGATGCCTGAATGATCATCATCCTCACGGATGATGTCCCCGCAGATCCAGAGAACTGTCTCTTGGTCAAGAGTGGCAGGAAGAAGATGGCGGAGGAGTAGGAGACCTAGATTTCGTCTGGTCTCAGGAATTCAGCTGAATAGGGATCAAACCATTCTGAACACCTACGAACTCAACAGGAGATCGAACAGGAGAGTAGCAACAACTCTCTGAACAGAGAAGCGACCACTTACTGGAAGGTAGGGCCTGCGGAGAAGTGAATCCGAGGCGATATTCGGGAGGATAGACGGCGGGGGAGGGGCCTCCGCTGGCCGCTTCTGGCAAGTGCTAGAGCCGCGGAGCACAAAATCGGACCTTTTAGAAGTTGGCTCGGCGGAGGGACGTCGCTGCAGTGGCTAAGCGGGGGGTGGAATCCTCCCGGGACAGTGTGGTCTCAGGACCCTTGGGGTCACAGAGAGACCGGGGGTGCCTGAGTGCACCAGAGCTCACAGGTATCAGAGCAGGGAAGCCGGCTGCAGATATGGAGCAGAGTCGCGGGCTCTCAGCTCCGGGTTGCCATAAACTGTGA
The DNA here is from genome assembly GCF_037043125.1 of Eumetopias jubatus. Taxonomy (NCBI): domain Eukaryota; kingdom Metazoa; phylum Chordata; class Mammalia; order Carnivora; family Otariidae; genus Eumetopias; species Eumetopias jubatus. Next base: position 100,541,163 of record NW_028274815.1, read on the forward strand.
TCTGCGGCCCACTCGGGGCACGGCTCCCCCAGCAGGGACCCAACAAGCAGCAGATCTGGGGAGACTCCCCTTCCTTCCCGGGGAGGAGCGGTGCAGGAACGCACTGCAGGGATCTGCTGGGTTTGGAGACTCCGCGCGGGGTCGGGTGCCAGAGATAGCAACGCTCGATCACAGGCCGGGTGAGCACGGAGTGCGGCCGGAGACTGGGGACACGGAAGTGACTGCTTTTCTCTGGGGGCGCACTGAGGAGCGGGGCCCCGAGTTCTCAGCTCCTCCGAGTGGAGACTGGGAGGCCACCATTTCTGCCCTGGTCCTCCAAAGCTGTACCGAGAGCTTGCAGGGAACAAAAGCTCCTGAGAGCAAACCGGAGCAGCTTCCTTAGCCCGGACCGACAAGGGCGGGGCAATTCCGCCTCCGGCAAAGACATTTGGAAACCACAGCAACAGGCCCCTCCCCCAGAGATCAACACAAACAGCCAGCAAGCCAAGACCAAGTTGATCGATCAAGGAGAATAGGAGAACTCCAGCGCTAGGGGAATACTGCACATAGATACATGGCTTTTTTTTTTTTTTTTTTTTTACGATGATTCATTATTTCATCAAAGTTAATTTTTGTTGACTGTTTTTTTTTTTATTTTTCTTTTTCCCTTTTTCAACCAACATCTTATAAATCCCTTTAAAAAAAAAAACATTTTTTATTTTTCATTTTTAGAGTCATATTTTATCCCTTCATAGTAGTTACCGTTATTTTTGGCATATATATATAAGTTGTTCTCTCTTTAAAATTTTGAGGTACAGTTTCTTCTAACAAATCAAAATATACCCTAAATCACTAGTGTATGGCTTTGTTCTAGTCTCCTGCCTGATCACATTCTCTCCCTTTTTCCTTTTTTTTTTCTTAAATCTTCTTTCTTTTTTCAAACAACTTATCTTACCAAGTCCTTTTATAAAATCTTTTATAATTTTCATCTTTACAGTCATCTTCCATCCCTTCATTGTATCAACCCTTATTTTGTACATATATGTCTTTCTTCCTTTAAAATTTTAGGAGGCACTTTTTTCTAACAGACCAAAATACGCCCAAAATCTAGTGTGTGGCACTGATCTATGCACTAGCCTGATCATATTTGATCATATTCTGCCTTTTTTGTATTGCTTTGTTTTTGTTTTTATCTTTTTTTTTTTCTTTATCTCTTTCTTTTTTCTTTCTTTCCCTTTCTTTTCCCCTGGTTTCAGGTCTTTTCTGATTTGTATACAGTATATTTGCTGGGGACGTTGTAAACCTGTTAGCACTTTGTTCTCTCATTCATCTATTCTCCTCTGGACAAAATGACAAGACGAAAGAAATCACCTCAGCAAAAAGAACAAGAGGTAGTACCGTCAGCCAGGGACCTACTCAATACGGACATTAGTACGATGTCGGACCTAGAGTTCAGAATCATGACTTTAAAGATACTAGCTGGGCTTGAAAAAAGCGTGGAAGTTATTAGAAAAACCCTTTCTGGAGAAATAAAAGAACTAAAATCTAACCAAATCGAAATCAAAAAGGCTATTGATGAGGTGCAATCAAAAATGGGGGCACTAAATGCTAGGATAAATGAGGCAGAAGAGAGAATCAGCGATATAGAAGACCAAATGATGGAAAATAAAGAGGCTGAGAAAAAGAGAGAGAAACAACTACAGGATCACGAGGGCAGAATTCGAGAGATAAGTGATATGATAAGACGAAACAGCATTAGAATAATTGGGATCCCAGAAGAAGAAGAGAGAGAGAGAGGGCAGAAGGTATATTGGAGCAAATTATAGCAGAGAACTTCCCTAATGTGAGGAAGGAAACAGGCATTAAAATCCAGGAGGCACAGAGAACCCCTCTCAAAATCAATAATAATAGGTCAACACCCCGACATCTAATAGTAAAACTTACGAGTCTCAGAGACAAAGAGAAAATCCTGAAAGCAGCTCGGGAGAAGAGATATGTAACCTACAATGGTAGAAACATTAGATTGGCAACAGACCTATCCACAGAGACCTGGCAGGCCAGAAAGGACTGGCAAGATATCTTCAGAGCACTAAACGAGAAAAATATGCAGCCAAGAATACTATATCCAGCTAGGCTGTCATTGAAAATAGAAGGAGAGATAAAAAGCTTCCAGAACAAACAAAAACTAAAGGAATTTGCAAACACGAAACCAGCCCTCCAAGAAATATTGAGAGGGGTCCTCTAAGCAAAGAGAGAACCTAAAAGCAGCAAAGAGCAGAAACGAACACAGACAACAGACAGTTAACAGTCACCTTACAGGTAATACAATGGCACTAAATTCATACCTTTCAAGAGTTACCCTGAATGTAAATGGGCTAAATGCCCCAATCAAAAGACACAGGCTATCAGATTGGATTAAAAAACAAGACCCATCCATATGCTGTCTGCAAGAGACTCATTTTAGACCCAAAGACACCCCCAGATTGAAAGTGAGGGGGTGGAAAAACATTTACCATGCTAATGGACACCAAAAGAAAGCTGGGGTGGCAATCCTTATATCAGACAAACTAGATTTTAAAACAAAGACTGTAATAAGAGATGAGGAAGGACACTATATCCTACTTAAAGGGTCTACCAACAAGAAGATCTAACAATTGTAAATATCTATGCCCCGAACATGGGAGCAGCCAATTATATAAGGCAATTAATAACAAAAGCAAAGAAACACATTGACAACAATACAATAATAGTGGGGGACTTTAACACCCCTCTGACTGAAATGGACAGATCATCTAAGCAAAAGATCAACAAGGAAATAAAGACTTTAAATGACACACTGGACCAAATGGACTTCACAGACATATTCAGAACATTCCATCCCAAAGCAAAGGAATACACATTCTTCTCTAGTGCCCATAGAACATTCTCCAGAATTGATCACATCCTAGGTCACAAATCAGGTCTCAATCGGTACCAAAAGATTGGGATCATTCCCTGCATATTTTCAGACCACAATGCTTTGAAACTAGAACTCAACCACAAGAGGAAAGTCGGAAAGAACTCAAATACATGGAGGCTAAAGAGCATCCTACTAAAGAATGAATGTGTCAACCAAGAAATTAAAGAAGAATTTAAAAAATTCATGGAAACCAATGAAAATGAAAACACAACTGTTCAAAATCTTTGGGATACAGCAAAGGCAGTCCTGAGAGGAAAGTATATAGCAATACAAGCCTTTCTCAAGAAACAAGAAAGGTCTCAAATACACAACCTAACCCTACACCTAAAGGAGCTGGAGAAAGAACAGCAAATAAAGCCTAAACCCAGCAGGAGAAGAGAAATCATAAAGATCAGAGCAGAAATCAATGAACTAGAAACCAAAAGAACAGTAGAACAGATCAACGAAACTAGGAGCTGGTTCTTTGAAAGAATTAACAAGATTGATAAACCCCTGGCCAGACTTATCCAAAAGAAAAGAGAAACGACCCAAATCAACAAAATCATGAATGAAAGAGGAGAGATCACAACCAACACCAAAGAAATACAAACAATGATAAGAACATATTATGAGCAACTCTATGCCAGCAAATTAGATAACCTGGAAGAAATGGGTGCATTCCTAGAGATGTATCAACTACCAAAATTGAACCAGGAAGAAATAGAAAACCTGAACAGACCTATAACCACAAAGGAAATTGAAACAGTCATCAAAAATCTCCCAAGAAACAAAAGCCCAGGGCCAGCTGGCTTCCCAGGGGAATTCTATCAGACATTTCAAGAAGAATTAATACCTATTCTCCTGAAACTGTTCCAGAAAATAGAAATGGAAGGGAAACTTCCAAACTCATTTTATGAGGCCAGCATTACCTTGATCCCAAAACCAGACAAAGACCCCATCAAAAAAGAGAATTACAGACCAATATCCTTGATGAACATGGATGCAAAAATTCTCACCAAAATACTAGCCAATAGGATCCAACAGTACATTAAAAGGATTATTCACCACGACCAAGTGGGATTTATCCCTGGGCTGCAAGGCTGGTTCAACATCCGCAAATCAATCAACGTGATACAATACATTAACAAAAGAAAGAACAAGAATCATATGATCCTCTCAATAGATGCAGAAAAAGCATTTGACAAAGTACAACATCCTTTCTTGATCAAAACTCTTCAGAGTATACAGATAGAGGGTACATACCTCAATATCATAAAAGCCATCTATGAAAAACCTACAGCGAATATCATTCTCAATGGGGAAAGGCTGAGAGCTTTCCCCCTAAGGTCAGGAACGCGGCAGGGATGTCCACTCTCACCACTGCTATTCAACATAGTATTAGAAGTCCTAGCCACAGCAGTCAGACAACAAAAAGAAATCAAAGGCATCCAAATCGGCAAAGAGGAAGTCAAACTCTCACTCTTTGCAGATGATATGATACTGTATGTGGAAAACCCAAAAGACTCCACCCCAAAACTGCTAGAACTCATACAGGAATTCAGTAAAGTAGCAGGATATAAAATCAATGCACAGAAATCAGTGGCATTCCTATACACCAACAACAAGACAGAAGAGAGACAAATCAAGGAGTCGATCCCATTTACAACTGCACCCAAAACCATTAGATACCTAGGAATAAATCTAACCAAAGAGGCAAAGGATCTGTACTCAGAAAACTATAAAATACTCATGAAAGAAATTGAACAAGACACAAAGAAATGGAAAAACGTTCCATGCTCATGGATTGGGAGAATCAACATTGTGAAGATGTCCATGCTACCTAGAGCAATCTACACATTCAATGCAATCCCCATCAAAATACCATCCACTTTTTTCAAAGAAATGGAACAAATAATCCTAAAATTTGTATGGAACCAGAAGAGACCCAGAATAGCCAGAGGAATACTGAAAAAGAAAAGCAAAGCTGGCGGCATCACAATTCCGGACTTCCAGCTCTATTACAAAGCTGTCATCATCAAGACAGTATGGTACTGGCACAAAAACAGACACATCGATCAATGGAACAGAATCGAGAGCCCAGATATGGACCCTCAACTCTATGGTCAACTTATCTTTGACAAAGCAGGAAAGAATGTCCAATGGAAAGAGACAGTCTCTTCAACAAATGGTGTTGGGAAAATTGGACAGCCACATGCAGAAGAATGAAACTGGACCATTTCCTTACACCACACACAAAAATAGATTCCAAATGGTTGAAAGACCTAAACGTGAGACAGGAGTCCATCAAAATCCTAAAGGAGAACACAGGTAGCAACCTTTTCAACCTTAGCCGCAGCAACTTCTTCCTAGAAACATCGCGAAAGGCACGGGAAGCCACGGCAAAAATGAACTATTGGGATTTCATCAAGATAAAAAGCTTTTGCACAGCAAAAGAAACAGTCCACAAAACCAAAAGACAACCGACAGAATGGGAGAAAATATTTGCAAATGACATATCAGATAAAGGGCTAGTATCCAAAATCTATAAAGAACTTATCAAACTCAACACCCAAAGAACAAATAATCCAATCAAGAAATGGGCAGAAGACATGAACAGACATTTCTCCAAAGAAGACATCCAAATGGCCACAGGCAAATGAAAAAGTGCTCAACATCGCTCGGCATCAGGGAAATCCAAATCAAAACCTCAATGAGATACCACCTCACACCCGTCAGAATGGCTAAAATTAACAAGTCAGGGAACGATAGATGTTGGCGGGGATGTGGAGAAAGGGGAACCCTCCTACACTGTTGGTGGGAATGCAAGCTGGTGCAACCCCTCTGGAAAACAGTATGGAGGTTCCTCAAACAGTTGAAATTAGAGCTACCGTTCGATCCAGCAATTGCACTACTGGGTATTTACCACAAAGATACAAATGTAGGGACCCGAAGGGGTACGTGTACCCCAATGTTTATAGCAGCGATGTCCACCATAGCCAAACTGTGGAAAGAGCCAAGATGCCCATCGACAGATGAATGGCTAAAGAAGAAGTGGTATATATACACAATGGAATATTATGCAGCCATCAAAAGGAATGAGATCTTGCCATTTGCAACGACATGGATGGAACTGGAGGGTGTTATGCTGAGTGAAATAAGTCAATCAGAGAAAGACATGTATCACATGACCTCACTGATATGAGGAATTCTTAATCTCAGGAAAGAAACTGAGTGTTACTGGAGTGGTTGGGGGTGGGAGGGAGGGGGTGGCTGGGTGATAGACATTGGGGAGGGTATGTGCTACGGTGAGCGCTGTGAATTGTGCAAGACTGTTGAATCACAGTTCTGTACTTCTGAAACAAATAACGCAACATATTTTAAGAAAAAAGAAAAAGAAGAAGATAACAGGAGAGGAAGAAAAGGGGAGTATGTCAGAGGGGGAGACGAACCATGAGAGATGATGGACTCTGAAAAACCAACTGAGGGTTCTAGAGGGGAGGGGGGTAGGGGGATGGGTTAGCCTGGTGATGGGTATTGAGGAGGGCACGTTCTGCATGGAGCACTGGGTGTTATGAACAAACAATGAATCATGGAACACTGCACCAAAAACTAATGATGTAATATATGGTGATTAACATAACAATAAAAAAATAAAAAAAAAAAGAGTGGCAGGAATATTTATCTATTCTATTAACAAGGAGGTCTGCCATCATTTTGGGGTACATCAAGAAACGGAGCCTGGAGGCCTGGATGTCTTATGAGAAATTAAGGGATCGGTGACAACTCAGTCTGCTGTTTCCCTAATTGCTGACCTGATAAATAAGTGAGGTTCAAATATTGAGAATGAGATGTCATTAGTCATGACAATGACTTCATATTTTCAATGCATTGAAATATTTTCACATATTTTATAAATTGTACTTTCTCAGTGTTTCCTTTCTTTCTTTTTCTTTCTTTTCTTTCTTTCTTTCTTTCTTTTTTTTTTTTTAGAAAACAAAACATTGTTCCTTTTATCATCACACTACACTCAAGGTTCTTGAAAAAATTTTACATGTGCACCCATAATATACATTACTACTAAGGTTCACCTGAGATTTCTTACCTTCCCTAAAATGTGAAGGGAAAGCATCAGCTGCTGAAACAAATATTCAAATAATAAAACAAACTGGGTAACTTATTTTAAATCCTTAAAATCTCAGCTCCAGGAATGTTAAGAATCATGCAGTATGATTTTTTTTTTTTTTACACAAAAAGATTTTTCAGAGAACTCAAGAAAGGCTAAATAAATCCTCCTGCATTAGTAGCTGCTCCCTGTACAGGGAAGATCCTCAAGTGTAGGGAAGAATAGTTTAGCCAGGATTCTCTCCAACTTGGTTTAGAGGGAAAATGCTGATTACTTTATTATTACTTTATTAAGGTTGCACATCTGGGGTGCCAAAATGCTCAAAACATTAATAGAAGAATTATCAAGAAGGTCGACAGCAAATACTCAGACATGTAGAAACACTTCCCACCTCTCACCTAACAGCAAAACCCCAGAAACAGAACATATTTACTTGTATAAAGGCAGATAAAGAAACACATAAACACATACATAATAGCTGTGTTTTAATAGAAAGTATGATGACATGGTGCAGAAATGTCATAACATAGTACCTTCAAAGACTGCTTTTAAGCAAGACAGAAAAGTAACTATGTCTGGTACTAAAATGATAAATGAATTAATGACTTTAATTATGGTTACTCCCCATGAAACTATGGACCATTATGTTAGGAATAAAGGCTAGACTACAACGTATATTTTTCAAAGGCAAGTGAAGTGTGCTGCCTGTTTCTCCAACATAAAAACAAAAACCCACTCTATCAGAAGAAACACGAACTTTTTTCCCATGGAAGAAAAAAAATCCCACCATTATAACTCTTACGGCAAATCCACTGAGTCCTGTGACTGACATTTATAAGTCACTAATTTTCCTGCTCTGGCTAGATAGTATAATGGTACTATAATGGATAATATAAGACTTGAATATTAATGAAAGGTTTGACTAAATATGAAAGCTATTTGTTTAGAAAAAAACATTTGAGAAATAAGGTAGCTTCATCAACATTAGATTTTCATCACAGGTTTTAAGACATATCATGGAACATAAGTGCTTTCATGAGTTGTAAAAATTGCTTCAATTTTTGACACTCTGTGCTTCAAGGAATCCTGATTGGCAGCTGATTAGACTTTGGCTCCAGTCATTACCTTCTTTAGTGAAATTAGCAGGCTAGAAAATTGCATTGTAATTCATCAAGGGGAATTAACATTGCAAGAGATCTTAAGGCTATTATCGTATATTTATTTAGTATGCAATATAAAATTTTTTCAAGCAATTTCTAATAAAAAAATGTGCCAGAGAGTATGTATTATCGATTCATCTGGAATTATGACAATCCATTTCTGCACATTTGGTCTCTGTAAATGGAGAAGTTTTATCTGCCTTGAATTCCCTGTGTGATGGCATTAAAATAAATTACAGAGATAATGTGATCTCTGTTATTACTGTCTCTTGCATGTTCTATTTAAAATCAGCTTGTGCACCATCTACTCTTGAAAGGATCCTTCAAATGCAAACAATACTAACAATATTTTCACCCTAATTCAAAGTAAATAATTCACTGTCAGAATTTCTCTCCTGAAAATCAAAGTGTTAACATTATGCTCAATGCTCTAGAAATCTAGAAATCTTATATGAAAACATCATAACTAAATAATGATGCTAATTGGGTTCAAAGATATATATATATGTGTGTGTGTGTGTGTGTGTGTGTGTGTGTATTTTAGTAAAATAAAAAAGTTTTTAAAAGATTACAAATTGAATGCATTCCAATCTCATTGAATTAGAAGAAATGAGCCATCAAATGACTTTAGGTACATTCTTATCAGTCTTCAGAAGTTAATTCTAAGTTCTCAACATTTATTCTCTTAAACTAGACATAGAGGAGAAAAAGTTTAGTGTATGAAAATCTGTGGGTGATAAAAAGAAGTATCAGAAAATGAAAAGACTGGTAGAATATATTATTCACTCATTCAGCTACAAATTCAACAGACTCATGTTAAATTCATGTCTTATTTAGATGTCACAGGAATGGCTAATACATTTAATACCAACTAATTTTCTTTTAAAAAGCACTTAGGTAATATACTACATTTTTCAAGAGTTTTACAGTTATATTTAATCTTAGAGTGAAGGAAATTTTTAAAACTGACAACAATTGCAAAAAGTTGGGTTTTGTTTTTAAATGAAGCTATTTATCACTGACAAGAAATAATTCTAAAATACTTATCCCTGTGAAATAATGTTTTAGTCTCTTTCTAAATATTGCCCAATACTCAAATGTAAAATAATCATTGGAACGTGGCATTCTTTAATCATCATGTTGGCCTTTTTTTTTCCCCCTTTCTGTGCCCCCTTCTATGGCTTTGCTTCTACTTGCCACCATACTGTTTTCGTGTTTGTTTTGTTGTTTGCTTTCAGTCACCCACTCCGCGCTCGCACAAGCCTGAATGGTATTTGGTGTTACCACTGTATTTGACATGTGAACACAAGAATGATAAAATTTTGCCTTTGTAGCCAAAAACCAAGCAAGAAGGTAAAAACAACATCATGTATATGCAGCTATGTACTGTCTCAGTATTCCATCATATAAGCATTAATTTCAAATACTGTATCAATATAGTTCATTTGTTGCATATTTGATAAACTTATGTAAAATGGAACACTGACTTTTAAAGACATTCATCTACAGAGTTTTGGAAAACTGCAATAATAAGGACATATTAATCTACACTGGGGTGAGACAGCAGGACAAAATATTATCATATAATAATCTGTAAATATAAAATGTCATTGGAATGCTAAATTATAAAAATAGTCTTTGAAAACTCTATGAGGATGAATCCCAGTTTTTATTTTAATGAGTTATCAAGAAAAGGCAACTAAACCATGACAAAACAGCAAAGGGCTTTTGAAGATCAACACTCACACTTATTGACCACAGCTTCCTAGCTAACAGACTACTTAGATCCTTCCACTGTTACTAGTGGTTGTTAAGCCGCATCAGGCTCTTAGTCATGGAACGAAAGCCCTTGCCTCATCATGAAACATCACGTCCTAGGCACGAAGAATACAAAACTACAATCCATATTCACTTCTGTTTCTTTGACTCACAAGAGCACAGTTTTAATGGCTGGCAAAAATATAGAGTTATTGAAAATAATCAGAATTTTATATTTTATTAAAGCTATAATTTTTAGCACTCAGGTGCTAGCTATCTGCTAGTAAGTACTTTATATACATCATTGCTTTTAATTCTCCCAATCATCCCATCATATTGGCATTCTAATTCCCATGTCACAGGTGAGGAAATGAGGCTTAAGGGTTGTTTTAGTTTTTTTTTAATTCCACCCATCCACACATATAGACATCCATCCATCCATTCATTTACTCACTCAGACATTCAATAGATATTTGAAGAACACCAGGTTTCAAGCACTGTGGCAGGAACCCAGGCTAGGGCGGTGAACAAATGACTCAGGGTCACCAGAGGAGCTGTTTCATCTGACGATCAGGCTCACGTATGCCAAATGGAATGTAAGCAACCTCAAGTGCATTACTGTCTAACATGAAAAAAATCTGTATAACCAACAAACAATGAATCATGGAACACTGCATCAAAAACTAATGATGTAATATATGGTGATTAACATAACAATAAAAAAATTAAAAAAAAAAAAAGAAAGAGATCATTAGGATGGGTCTTAATCCAATAGGACTTGTGTCCTTGTAAGAAGAGGAGATTAGGACACAGACACACCCAGAGGGAAGACCATGTGGAGACACAGGGAGAAGACAGCCATCTGCAAACCAAGGAGAGAGGCCTCAGAAGAAACCAACCCTGATGACACATTGATTTCAGACTTCTAGCCTCTGGAATTGTGAACTAATAAATTGATATTGTTCAAGCCAAAAAAAAAAAAAAAAATCTGTATAACCGATTACTTCATTAACACCATTAATGTTTCTTTTCCCTTTCCGTTTCCATTCAGGAAGAATGAATTATGAAGTGGTATATTATAAGGTAATACAAAATATTCTAACATCTCACTTTACTTACAAAATTGAAATCTGTGAATGCTCCCAAAGTTCAAGACTGTCTTAATTACAAATGGACTAAATGAATCACAAACCTTTTATGGTGTTTCCACAAAATGCCAGTGCAACTCATGTTACTAGTAAACAAAACACCAGGGATGTGTTGTCACATTAGCCAGAGATTACAGTGAGTTCTGAATTGGATAAAGGCTCCTGGGAGAGTGACAAGAAGTATGCCCTACTCTGAGATTCCAGAAAAATGGTGTTCCCCCATTAAACTGACTTGATCTATACTTGTGCAATACTGCATTATTGTTGACGTGCCATTCCTAACACTGAAACAATCCTGAAACTTAGAACTTGAATCAAGGAGGAATTTGAGTGATAGCTCAGTAAATCCCACTTTTGATGGTGTACAACTGTAGTTGGCTAAAGGGCTGTGAACTGCAAGAGAATTAGATGAGCCTTTAGACTTTTCACTGAATGATAGCTATTCTGTAATCAGCTTCTGAAGGACGAAAAATGGTGGAGAAATCCCCACTGAGCTATGTAAGTGTATCCTGATTGCAGCTGAATGAAACCACAGTCCTGCCTGGCCATAGGTCATTGAAAAACTACTGACTAAAGGAATTTTCCTAGCCACAGGAATTAACTCTATTTGAACCTTCTAAGATAGTTAGCTAAGTAATAGTAAACATTTTAGACAAGACAGACAAGAATTGATTCCATTTCATAAAACTGGGCATGAAATGAGTGAACTGAGTGGGTTCAAGGAGAAGGTACTGAATCTCACTGATGTGCTACTCCTTTAAGACATGAACTCTTATCCACTAAAAGCAATTTTAAGTTTACTCAAAACAGATCCCTCCCCCCAAAAAGGAGTGGGGTTACATTATACTCTGCTAATATGTACATGGCTTACACTTATTAATTGCTCCACATTAGTCATGAAACCCAGGGGACTTATTTGGAAGCAAGTGAGCAAATGTGTGTTGCTGCCAAGTTTAAAACTATGAATACCACTGGTGGATAAAATGGCCAGTGGCCCTGTACAATAGGAGGCTGGATTAAGTGTGTATGTATTTCTTTATCACACATACATAATGCCTACTATGAGCTAATACTTTACATATATTCACTTATCTAATTCTTATAACAAACTGATGACATGAATAATATTTTTATTATCCCCATTATACAGACAAACAAACTGGGGAAATGAGAGAGTAAGGAACTTGCTGAAAGTCACACAAATCCTGGCAGAATCAGGTTTGGGGCCACACAGTCTTCTAAGACCACACCTTTAACAACGATGCTGAGCTGCCTCTGTAGAAATAATCCTGAAGAGGTTTAACCACAGGGTGGCCTAAATTGGAATGCCAACAAGAACCACTGAAGTTAAAGCTTGAAGTAGGAAAGAAAGCAGCAGGAGAAGATTTCGGGTGTGTTCAAAAGATTTTCATTTCATTCTCTTAGTTCCAAGTGAGACCAATGCTGAAATGCCCAGTTTTTTCCCCAATTTCTTTTCCTCCTAATGATTTTAGGGACTGAAGAGAAAACAGAGAAGGTTGGAAAGAAAGGTTTCCATGACAGGGACAATGATCCCTTTTCCAATTCCTTTCAATGTATGCTATATTCCTATGTAGGAAATGAGTGGGATTTTTAAAAAATCACATGATATCCTAAAAATGATCACTGAAAGGTCGCCTAGACACTGACTCTTGATAGATAGAATTCAATTTAAAATATAACAATATTAATTTAAACTATTAGTAAAAAAAAAATCTCATCATAGATTCTATTGGTGGACACCATCAATATAATGGTACCACTGACCTGGAGGATGTCCTCTATCTCAAATTAAACACAAAAAGGAATTGAGCCACCTTCTTTTCATAGCTTAGGTTTTGAAAAAAAATAAGCTTTAGAAAGAAAAAAAATCATAACTCAGACTTCAAAAACAAAATTATAGAAAAATCACAACTGAAAAGAAGTTGTTCCCTGACTTCCAAAAACCTGACAGGAGCTTGACAGGAAACATTTTTTGGAAGTCAACCATCTAAAATGTTGCTTATTCATGATGCTGCCAAGGTAGAAAATACTGAGAAGGAAATGAGATTGCAATCTCTCCTTGTCCAGCTGTCAAAGAGGACAGCATATTTCTCTTCCACTGAAGAGACAAAACTCGGAAAAAAAAAAAAAAAGAAATCACACTTTCTGAAAACCACACATCACCTCAGTGGGTTTGAGGAACATCTAAAAATGGATGTAATGTGACAGCAGCCACCTGGACACCAATTCAGAAGTGACAAAGATTATTGCCGTAGTACAGGGTGAACAAGAGGGAATCGGCAAATCATAATGAAGAAAAGAGTCTATGCATGTAAAACTACATGGAAAGCAGGATTAGGCCTTCAGGGTGTTGGGGAACACAGAGATACTGAGCAAGGTGACAGCTTACAAGCCTCAGATATAGTTTTTTCCCTCTGGTGTTCACTTTAACATTTTACTCGGTCTTCTCCTCAACCTAACTCCCAATTAAGCAGTTTAATGTTAACAAATCAATTATCCTGGAAGGATGGCCAACCAACTTGGACAGGACTCATCCATCTCAGTGGTCGACTGGAACACTAACCAGGGTCTGAAGAGCACTTTAAAAGAGTGACTGTAATATCCATCACAGAGCAGTTTTTTTTTTCCCTTCTTAAAGCTAGAGAAATTGAGGTACACCAATAGAGGTGACCCTTAGAAATACAGAAGTCAAGGCAAGCTAATCCTTTAAACCAGTCTAGAAAGCAAGCTTACAGGAGTGTCAGATGGAAACCTTTCAGAACTTCCTTCTCCTCCCATCCTGCTCTCTCATGTCATTTCTCATCCTCCTGGTTCTCTCCATTTTTTCGTTTTTGAATAGATATATAACATTAACACACTTGTTTGTAGACTATGAAAAGTCATCTCCATTCAGTGATTCTATAATTTCTTACCTACTGTCATTATTCTATATCTTGGCTATTGGGCTTCTTTTCTCATATTTAATTCCAGTCTTCATGAGAGTTTTACTCTTCCACAATTTACTGCCTTTAACTAAACAGACTCCATCAACATCAACGCTTTCTTCCTCAGGATGTCCTTCACCTTACCTGTAATTAATGTGCTCCTGACCTTCTCTCCAAATACAGAGGGAACCATATTTTATTATTTTTTGAATCTCTGACAGCAGGCACAGTCCCTTACACTTAGCAGATGCTCAAAAGCACTTATAGGTATAAAATACAACACTCTGAAAAATTTCTAGAATATTTTGTTGCTATCCTCTTTTTTCTTGCAAAAAAAAATTTAACATAAAGAAACACCGGAGTGTAGGTGCAGACCTCATGAATAGTAAGAAGGCTGGTCATCTAGTCAACCTGGTGATGAATCAAAACAAAATATCTATGCATCATTTCCTCTCTTCTACAGGGCTCCCATTTCATTTTCCAGAATCATTCTTGCTTTGCTGGTCTCAACATTGCAGGTGTTTCCCCTAGTGCCCCAGAAGGGGATACAGAGGTGTAAGTTCAAATGCTGTAGTGGTCCCCAGCAAAAGAAGGTGGGAGGAGGGGGTAGAGAGAACAAAAGCAATGTTCTAACTCTTTGTCAATTCCAGATTAATGAAATAACATAGGAGAAAAGTAGTCTTTTACATCCATTGCCTCTTTACTATCTTTACTATCCCCTCACTTCCAAACTATCTAGTGGAGATACTGCTTGGCTTTAGGCAACACAGCTCCAACCATATTCTGGTTTTATTGATTTGGGGATGATATTTGGAGGGTGTAAAGTTGAGAAGGCTTCAGGCTGCCCTTTGGAGGTGGGGAGTGGGGGAATACCAGGGGTGAAATGGGGAGAATTATGTATAGTTTCACATCATAGTAATCATCTCCTCTGTAAACAATCAAGGGGATAAAAAGATATCTATTTAGAGATTCATTTCATCTCGGTTTTACAGAGGAAGTGACAGAGAAAGAAAAGCATTATCCTCCATATCAATATTCCTCCCAAATACTTCTGGCTTAAGAGGAACTTCTGAAATAAATTATATCATGAAAAAATAAAATGGAATTAAACTCCTTTTCCATTCATTATCATATTAAAATGATGTTTTAATAGAATTCTTATTCTTATAGATGACAAGCTCTGTGTATTATAATAAGCCATAGAATTATATCAAGTAAACATGAAGATAAATAAAACTTGAAAACAAATTGTGCAATATTTAAAAATTAATAGATGCAGTAAAGCAAAACATAAATAAATCAAATTCCATTTTTCCACTCAACGTTAGATTAATTAGTTTATAAACATGTTCTTAAAATTTTGTATTCTGTCAAATGTGTTTCACATCATTGGGGAAAACTCAGCATTTATTAACATTTGTCATAACATCCCTACAGTTTTTATTCCAATATTATATGAGAATTAGTTTTATACTCTTGGCTTTGCTTGTATCTTCTTGATTTTTTCAAAGGATGCTTGTACCTCATGGTTAACATTCATCATTTAATACTTGTCATTTAAGACTTGAACCTAAATCAAGATGACCACACAATAAGAAAGTTACATACATGAATAAAGTTTTGATCAAGATGAAGAATTGATTGCAAAATAGAAATAGGCCTCGTCTGTTTTAATGATAAATCCATCAGCCAGAAAGTAATTGTTATAATCTATTAATAAATAAATATTAATTGTCAGCACAACTGATAGCTGTATGTTAGCATTTTTTACCTCTGTATTGCAAAGAAGGTCCTCTCATTTCTGGACACTCTTCTGCTAGGACATTCTTTCTGAGCACAGAGAATTCAGCATTAATGAGCTTGATCACTTACTATGAGCATGGTCAGTACTGCCTCTGCTTTTTGGAAAGTTAAAAAAAGGAGCCCTTTGAGTGACTTTTTCCAGGTACAAATGTAGCTCTGCTGGACCTCTGCTAGTAGGCTTAGTGAGGTAACCCCTGGCTTAAACAGTGACAAGTTGAATACAAGCACTGGTGAGAAGTCAGGTGATAACTTCTAAAGATTTTATTTATTTGACAGAGAGAGACACAGCGAGAGAGGGAACACAAGTAGGGGGAGTGGGAGAGGGAGAAGCAGGCTTCCCGCCGAGCAGGGAGCCCGATGTGGGGCTCGATGCAGGGCTCGATGCGGGGCTCGATCCCAGAACCCTGGGATCATGACCTGAGCCGAAGGCAGATGCTTAACAACTGAGCCACCCAGGCGCCCCTAGGTGATGACTTCTAACAATTCACAGCAAGCATGATATGGTAATGCCACAACAATGCCAGCATTCCCCCACTGGTGCCTGGTCCTGAAGAACACAGAAATAACTCCACAGTGACTGCACAGCTGAGACATTTGCATTTTTTCACACTCTCTTTAGGAGTTTTCTGTAGTTTTTTGGGTTTTTGCTTTTGGTGCGTGTGTTTTTTTTTCCAGACGAGGATAAAGACATAGCTTTTTTTTTTTCCCCATTTATTTATTTAGTTAGTTAGCTAGTTATTATTAACATATAATGTATTATTTGTTTCAGGGGTACAGGTCTGTGATTCATCAGTCTTACACAATTCACAGCGCTCACCATAGCACATACCCTCCCCAATGTCCATCACCCAGCCACCCCATCCTTCCCACCCCCACCACTCCAGCAACCCTCAGTTTGTTTCCTGAGATTGAGAGTCTCTTATGGTTTATCTCCCTCTCTGGTTTTGTCTTGTTTCATTTTTCCCTCCCTTCCCCTATGATCCTCTGTCTTGTTTCTCAAATTCCACATATCAGTGAGATCATATGATAATTAAAGACATAGCTCCTTGAAGGTGCATCTTTACCTCCTTGTCCTCATTGCACTTTATACTCAATAAATATTCACCAGAGGACTGTTGACTAAAATGTTAACTACAGAACCTTGCCTGGGAGAGGAGACTAAGCAAAAAATTTCCCTGCAGACCACAAGGAGGTAAAGGAGATTGAACCTGAGGGGTGACATGGGTCTGAACGTTTTCTTCTTCTCCTTGCAAGTAGACTTCAAAGCCACAGCCTCCTGCCCAGATCTGTTAGTGTCAGACAAATACAAAATTTCAGATCAAAGAAACCTACACTTATTTTAAGTGTAGGGTTTTTACTTCAACAGGTTATGCCTATCTCTGATATCTTGAAAACAAAAAGCCTTCAGTTTTGAAAACCAGAGTCATCATCTATAGACTCTACTTTCATCCCATGCTCCACAATAGCCACACAGGCACATTACAAAAAACCTCTGAGGAAGTGCTGGTTTGCCCAAATTCTCTGAACACTTCTGTTGGGGGGACTATGTATGAAAATGAATTTGAATCTCTCAGTTAAGAGGGGTCATTAACAAAAAAAGAGCCAAAATTGTGGCCAAATATTAGGCATGAAAAATATTCACAGGAGATCTTCTAAACTAATAGAATATGAAAAGATATGATATTTGCCACAATTGAGCAGAAACTTAAAATTCCATGTTCCTTAGTCTCTCTCTCTCTCTCTTCTTCTGTCTCCTGTGCATTGTCATATCCCAGACAGGGGCCACTCCTTGAGCCTGGATCTCAGAATGAGAAGAAACACTGAACAGAATCCCAGTCTACTTGTAACTAAGCAAAGCCATGCCTCCCATACGGTAGATACTTAGCACATAAGTTTAAATTTGTATACATATTTTTATGTGCTTAGAAAAAAAAGGCCACAAAAGCTCACCTAAACTATTAAAGGTGCTGATTTCATCAATATATATATCGATAATTTCTACTTTGTTCTTTATTGTATTGAGTTTTTAAATGAATATGTACTACTTTTGTAATTTTTCATTTTATTTTTTAATTACTCATGCTGGTCTCTGTCTAACACAGATAGCTGAGATTAAATTATAATGAATTTACTTTTCAAGAAAAAGAATATCAATAATACAAATGTGTTGATATAAATTTGAAAAAATAGTCGAAAGGTTCACGAACAATATGTGATCACAGAGGAACACATGGTGAAAAAAACAGTAATACATACCCATGTGGCCTTTAAAAAATTTATATGAAATGTATTTATTAAATATTAAATTTGTGCAAAACAACACAAAGAGATATAACTATGAACAAAACATAATCTCTGTCCATTAAGTGTCCATCTTCCAAAAAGATGACTTGCTCATTGATAAGTGCAAGTTAAGCTAGTAATATTACAAACGTTACTTACGACTGTGAGAGGGAAAAGCCTCACTACAGGCCACGTTTCAGAAGCATCTTGAAAGGTGAATAGATTTTGAAGGGCAATGTGGAAAAAGGCAAGTGGAAAGAGAATGCAGAAAAAAGGTGGAAAAAATGGCATATTCAGAAGGCTTTGAACAGAGAAGTTTACCTAGAACCCAAGGATCAGGTAAGGAAAACAGCAGAAATAAAGCTAAAAAAGTAGGTCACGCCAGGCTGAAGCAGGCTAAGTACACATTTAACCTCATATGAAATAAGGAGGCAAATAATATATCTACAGATGACCAGGTAGTGTTTGAGGAACAGTAACCTGGTAGAAGTAAGAGAATGAAAGAGGGGAAAATGGAAATGGGATGGCACATAAGGAGGCTATTATAATACCTCAGTTTTTAAATTAAAAGGATTGAGATAGTCTCAATGGACTTGTGTGCCTGTTAGGGAATAAGTTTCTGTTGTTTTAAAACACCAAGTTTGTGATAATCTGTTACAAAAGCCATGGGAAACTAACACAATTACCAATGTAATTTCTATCATATAAATGAGAAATCTCAACAGATGCTCAAATGGTGATCAAGATAATATAAATTAATAAAATAATTAACAATACAATTATTAATAAAAAGTCAAAGAATTTTGAGATCATTTTACTCAAAATATTATTTTATTTTACATTGAAATGTTCTCTTAAGAGCCCATTCTTATCATAGAGTCCTTTGGAGTTAAAGAAATTCCGCTTCAAAAAATTCTCTAAATTACTTAACTGTGTCTACTACACTTTTAAAGAAACATCTCTGCATCAGACATGAAAAAGTTAAAACGATCTACTGCCTTGTTGCTTTCTAGACTAAATAAGGAATATCATGAAACAGCAGTGGTAAGTTGGTTTTGAGATACTATCAATCATAATTTAAAACAATAAAAACAAAAGCTACACATGTACGAAAGCAACTCAGTGGGGAAGGGGGACCCTTATCATTATGTGCTAAAGAAAAGAGGATAGGGAAACTTCCTCAATATTTTTTTTCCTGTATGGATTACACACATAGTTGACAATTTCTTATAATGTCCCATATCTGCCGTATTTCACAAAACTGTTTTTACCTATATATAATCAAAGAGTTCTATGAATAAAGCAAGTTTTCGTATTATAAGTTTCTTAATATTTTCTTAAACACTCCTAACATTTACTCCTAACTTCAGGCACACATTTAAATTAAATCCTAAATATGTTAAGAGAAATTTAAGAACTGATTTTTTGCCAGAATTCTTCCTTGTTTGGCCAGATTTCAAATGGCCACCCTTAATGGAAAGAAGTAGCCTCATTCATAATCGAATATGGTCCCTTTACTTTCTTTCTGAGCTTCACTTAGACTAACACACAATCAATATTCCTTTTATCTGAATCACTTCATCTTAAATGAAAAGTAGACAAAAAAACCTTTGAATCTCAGGGAAAAACCAGTTTACAAATTAAAATGCCCTCCAATAAATTACCAATTAAGTACTACATTTAAGAATTTTTAAAATAGGGGCACCTGGGTGGCTCAGTCGTTAAGTGTCTGCCTTTGGCTCAGGTCATGATCCCAGGGTCCTGGGATCGAGCCCCACATCGGGCTCCCTGCTCGGAAGGAGGCCTGCTTCTCCCTCTCACACTTACCCTGCTTGTGTTCCCTCTCTTGTTGTGTCTCTCTCTGTCAAATAAATAAATAAAATCTTAAAAGAAAAAAAAGAATTTTTAAAATATTCTCTAGGTTCATTTATGTTGTCACAAATGACAAGAACTCATCCGTTTTTATGGCTCTGTAGTATTCTATTATACATATATAAATTTCAGTACACACACAAACACATATCCATTCATCCTTATCCATGCATCTGTCAATGAAAACTTAGGTTGCTTTCTTATCTTGGCTATTGTAAATAATGCTGCAATAAATATAGGGGTGTATGTATTTTTCAAAATTTTTTTCTTTGGTTAATAGCATTGTATGGTAACAGATGGTAGCTACACTTGTGGTGAGCATAGCATAACATAAAGAGAAGTTGAGTCACTATGTTGTACACCGAGACTAATGTAACATTGTGTGTCAACTATACTCAAATAAACTAAAAAAATTTTTTTAAGATTTTATTTATAAGTAATCTCTACACCCACTGTGGGACTCAAGCTCACAATCCTGAGATCAAGAGTCCCATACTTTACCAACTGAGCCAGCCAGGCACCCCTTTAATTTTTTCTTTTTAATCTGAAATTTTTGCCTATTCATGTGGTCACTGTCACTGTTAGGAGTCCTCCAATTGGCATGCTCATTCCAATAGCTTATATGTTAAAGTTATACCAGTAGAAAAGATTGTCAATGGCATGCAAGTTCATGAAGAGCCCCATATATTCCTTAAAATAACCAGTAACAATTTGAAAAAGAGGACAAATAGAAATGTACTGATGATCCAAACTGGTTTAGTAAGAGGTAGACAAACTAGTTGTTGGAACACCCGAAAGTCTAAAGGCCCAAAAAAGTCATTCCATTGGTGAATTACATTCCTGTTAAGTGGGGAAATGTAAAATGTCTGTAAGTATGGGAAAGTGTTTAAAATTGTTGGATTCAACTAAAGATCTGTGAATTGTCTCCTTGAAATGATGTTCCAAACATACTTCATTAAAAATTAGACAATATGCGACTCTTTCCAATGCAGATAATAATACTCTTGAAGATTTATATTTTGTTAGCTTTCTTTCTTGAATGCTTTTAAATGCCTAAATAAATTTATTTTCTTGATGATGGGCATATTTTTACTCAAATCCTAGGCATGCAGGCTGGTGTGAACTAATTAAATCCTATTTATATCAGAGATCAATAATCTAGGGGAAAGGCATTATAATTAGAAGTAATCTGCATTTATAGTTTAGAAGGCCTACATCATTGCTGAGTTACATGAATTTTAACAAAATAATTGTTAATTTTAATTCACTGCAATTTGATCTTTGAGTCTCTGGAACCTACTTCTTGAAGGCTCAAACAAGTTTACCTGGTCAAAATTAGCTACTGTGCAAAATGTTTAACCAAAAACAAAACATTTTTTTAAAACTTATCTTAGAGTATACGTTTTAGAAATTGGCATAGATGTTCTCAGGCTTTTAATCTCAGCCACCTGTAAAGAATTATTTTTTTGCTCCATTCCTGCCCAAATCCCCCAATTGCATTCTGCAGCACACCAAATATCTTGTGTTGTTTTAAAAGCTCACACTGTTGAAAGACATGATAACAGGATGGTTAAGAGGATGGGCTCCAGAGCCAAAGTGCTGAGACTCCAATTCTAGTCTTGCACTTTCTAGACAAGTTACTTAACTTTCACTTGCCTCCATTTTCCCATCTACAAGGGTGGGGGATAATAATTGCACCAACTTATACGGTTGTTGTAAATCTTAAAAGGGTTAATAAATATATAAAGAACTTGGCACATAAAAGGAGCTGCTAAGAGCTAATGCTCTTATTTCTTTGTATCTGTGTCTCTCTGGGACAGAAGAATGAGGACAAACCTTAGTGTTTTAGAGTTGAACATTATAAATATTGAGATTGATAAGAAAATAAATAGATGGACTACAGTTCTTCAGAATAGAAAGATAAAGGGCTTGGCTTGAGGGAAAACACTCAGACTCCAAAGCTAATTTCAAGCACATCTCTGCAGTGTGATCCTTCCCAGGGTCTGTGCATTTATTACCCCTCCTGAAGACTTAGAGAGATGGAGTCAGGGAGGAAAGCTGAAATCACTTGCTCAAGATTTAGAAAACCACCCTTCCTATAGCTTCACAATCATTACATGGAACTGAAAGACTCTACACATAAATTATATATTCATTTCAGGTAAAAAGAGTTTTAAAAACAATTTAACTTCTCTCCCAAATAATTAATAAACAAAGACTATAATGCAAGAAAATTATCTCATTATTAAAGATAATTGGTTGTCATCTGCTTTTAAGCTTTAAACAAAGTTTAACTTGCTTTTAAATAATGGAGTATAACAGCTAATTCTTACAAATCAAAAGACTGTGTGCTGTGTTTTGGATTACACTTGAGGGACTTTTCAATTTTTGTTTAAAATCTGTTTCATTTAATGGAGGAGTGGAAATATTCTTTAAGGGGTAAAAAGAATTAAATGCATTTCTTAGTCAAATGATCTTGCATGAAGAACCAAGTGATATCCTAAACACACTGTCCTATCATGTTGCTCTGACCAAGGACTACATTGGTTTTCAATCCACAACTCTCTTAAGACATGCAGGAATTGCCATTGGGGAACATACTTTAGAGAAGTCACAAGTGGTACTCCTGTTTTCCTGGGGCAGTGAAGCCTATGCCACACTGGGAGGGCTTCTTAATTCTGGTCTTGTCAAATATGAAAACAATAAATAGAATGTGTCTAATTCCAGGCTGTACAACTAAATGGGAAGATAGCAAACTTGACCAAAGTTCCAAAGAAATTTATCACTAGAAATCTGAGGAAAGATTAAGAAACCTTGGATTACACATCCTGGGTAAAAGACCATACTAAATAGTGTCCTGTAACTCAAGATTCCTACAGAGAGGATGATGAGCACAGACAGCTCTTGTCACTGTGTTTGCTGAAGACAACTCCAGCTCCACTTTATTCTCACTCTAAATCTGCTCCTGGGATAAGATCATCCCATGACTTCTACTGTCAATCTGATGTGGCCCCACAAACCCAGATCTCTCAATCCACAAATGCAATGGCCTTTGGATAAATATCTCAAAGTTTCTTGAAAGAAATATCAAAATACGGGGGCGGAGCAAGATGGTGGAGGAGTAAGAGACCTGGATTTCGTCTGGTCCCAGGAATTCAGCTGGATAGGGATCAAACCATTCTGAACGCTTACGAACTCAACAGGAGATCGAAGAAAAGAATAGTAACAACTTTCTGAACAGAAAAGCAACCACTTTCTGTAAGGTAGGACGTGTGGAGAAGTGAATCCCAGGCAATACTCGGGAGGATAGACGGCGGGGGAGGGGGCCTCCGTTGGCCGCTTCTGGCAAGTGATAGAACTTGCCAGAACTGTGGAGCACAAAATCGGAACTTTTAGAAATCTGCTCCGCTGAGGGACGTTGCTCCAGTGGCTAAGCGGGGGGTGGAACCCTCGCGGGACAGTGTGGTCTCAGGACCCTCGGCGTCACAGAAAGACCAGGGGTGCCTGAGTGCGGCAGAGCTCCCAGATATTGGAGCAGGGAAGCTGGCTGCAGAGAAAGAGCTGAGGCGTGGGCTCTCAGCTCGGGGTAGCCATAAACCATGATCCATGGCACAGTCAGGCCACTGCTCCTCCAGCAGGGACCCAACAAGCAGCAGATCCAGGGAGACTCCCCTTCCTCCCCGGGGAGGAGCAATGCAGGAGCACACTGCAGGGATCAGCTGGGTTTTGAGACTCCACACGGGGTTGTAAGCCAGAGATAGAAAAACTCGGACACAGGCCAGGTGAGCACGGAGTGCTGCCAGAGACTGGGGAGATGGGAGTGATTGACTGCTTTTCTCTGGGAGCTCACTGAGGAGTGGGGCCCTGAATTCTCAGCTCCTCCAGGTGGAGATTGGGAGGCCGCCATTTTCACTTCTGTCCTCCAAAGCTGTACAGAAACATTGCAGGGAACAAAAGCTGCCGAGAGCAAACCCAAGCAGATTACTTAGCCCGGATCCAGCAAGAGCAGGGCAATTCCACCTCCCTCAAAGACATTTGGGAACCACGGCAACAGGCCCCTCCCCCAGAAGATCAGCAAAAACAGTCAGCCAAGACCAAGTTTACCGATGGATAAGAACGGCAGAACTCCAGCCAAGGGGAATACCACACATAGAAGTCATGGCTTTTTTCCCCTTGATTCTTTAGTCTTTCAAAGTTAATTTTGTTTTTAACTGTTTTTTTTTTTATTTTTGAATTTTTCTTTTTCCCTTTTTCAACCAATATCTTATCAATCCATTTTTTAAAAAAATATTTTATATTTTCCATTTTTAGAGTCATATTCTATCCCTTCATAGTAGTGAACCTTATTTTTGGTATATATATATATATATATATATAGAGAGAGAGAGAGAGAGAGAGAGAGTTCTCTCTTTAAAATTTTGAGATGCACTTTCTTCTAACAGATCAAAATATACCCTAAATCTCTAGTGTATGGCTTTGTTCTAGTCTCCTGCGTAATCACATTCTCTTTTATTTTTTTTTAAATTCTCTTCTTCCCTTTTTCAAACAACCTCTAATCTTATCAATTCCTTTAAAAAATTTTTATAATTTTCATCTTTAGTCATAGTCCATTTCTTCATCATATTAATCCTTATTTTTGTACATATATAAGTTCCCTTTCTTTAAAATTTTGGGAGGAACGTTCTTCTAACAGACCAAAATACACCCAAGATCTAGTGTGAGGCACTGATCTATGCACCAGGCTAGCCATATTTGATCATATTGGGTTTTTTTGTTTTGTTTTGTTTTTGTTTGTTTTTATCTTTTTCTCTTTCTTTTTTCTTTCTTTCCCTTTCTTTTCCCCTGGTTTCAGATCTTTTCTGATTTGTTTAGTGTATATTTTCTGGGGACATTGTTACCCTGTTACCATTTTGTTCTCCCATAAATCTATTCTCCTCTCGACAAAATGACAAGATGGAAAAAGTCACCTCAACAAAAGGAAAAAGAGGTAGTACCCACTGCAGGGACCTAATCAATATGGACATTAGTAAGATGTCAGAACTAGAGTTCAGAATGATGATTTTAAAGATACGAGCTGGGTTTGAAAAAAAGCATGGAAGTAATTAGAGAAACCCTTTCTAGAGAACTAAAGAACTAAAATCTAACTAAGTGAAATCAAAAAGGCTATTAAAGGTACAATCAAAAATGGAGGCTCTAACTGCTAGGATAAATGAGGAAGAAGAGAGAATTAGTGATATAGAAAACCAAATGATAGAAAATAAAGAAGCTGAGAAAACGAGAGATAAACAGCTACTGGATCACGAGGGCAGAATGTGAGACATAAGCTATGCCATAAGAGGAAACAACATTAGAATAATTGGGATCCCAGAAGAAGAGGAGAGAGAGGGGCAGAAGGCATATGGAGCAAATTATAGCAGAGAACTTCCCTAATGTGGGGAAGGAAACAGGCATCAAATACAGGAGGCTAGGAGAACCCCCCTCAAAATCAATAACAATAGGTCAACACCCCAATACCTAATAGTAAAACTTACGAGTCTCAGAGACAAAGAGAAAATCCTGAAAGAAGCTCGGGAGAAGAGCTATGTAACCTACAATGGTAGAAATATTAGATGGGCAACAGACCTATACAGAAAGAGCTGGCAGGCAAGAAAGGAATGGCATGATATATTCAGAGCACTTAATGAGACAAATATGCAGCCAAGAATACTATATCCCCCTAGGCTGTCATTGGAAATAGAAGGAGAGGTAAAAAGCTTCCAGGACAAACAAAAACTAAAGGAATTTGCAAACACAAACCCAGCCCTACAAGAAATATTGAAAGGGGTCCTCTAAGCAAAGAGAGAGCCTAAAAGCGACAGAGGCCAGAAAGGAACACAGACAATATACAGTAACAGTCACCTTACAGGCAATACAATGGCACTAAATTCATACCTTTCAATAGTTACTCTGAATGTAAATAGGCTAAATGCCCCAATCAAAAGACACAGGCTATCAGATGGGATAAAAAAAAACAAGACCCATTGATATGTTGTCTGCAAGAGACTCATTTTAGACGCAAAGACACCCACAGATTGAAAGTGAGGGGTGGAAAACGATTTACCACGCTAATGGACACCAAAAGAAAGCTGGAGTGGCAATCCTTATATCAGACAAATCAGATTTTAAACCAAAGACTGTAATAAGAGATGAGGAAGGACACCATAACCTACTTAAAGGGTCTATCCAACAAGAAGATCTAACAATTGTGAATATCGATGCCCCTAACATGGAAGCAGCCAATTATATAAGGCAATTAATAACAAAAGCAAAGAAACACATTGACAACAATACAATAATACTGGGGAACTTTAACACCACCCTCACTGAAATGGACAGATCATCTAAGCAAAAGATAAACAAGGAACTAAAGACTTTAAATGACACACTGGACCAAATTGGACTTCACAGGTATATTCAGGAGATTCCATCCCAAAGCAACAGAATACACATTCTTCTCTAGTGCCCATGGAACATTTCCCAGAATAGATCACATCCTAGGTCACAAATCTGGTTTCAACTGGTACCAAAAGATTGGGATCATTCCCTGCATATTTTCAGACCACAATGCTTTGAAACTAGAACTCAATCAGAAGAGGAATGTCGGAAAGAACTCAAATACATGGAAGCTAAAGAGCATCCTGCTAATGAATGAATGGGTCAACCAGGAAATTAAAGAAGAATTTTAAAAATTCACGGAAACCAATGAAATTGAAAACACAACTGTTCAAAATCTTTGGGATACAGCAAAGGCAGTCCTGAGAGGAAAGTATAGAGCAATACAAGCCTTTCTCAAGAAACAAGAAAGGTCTCAAATACACAACCAAACCCTACACCTAAAGGAGCTGGAGAAAGAACAGCAAATAAAGCCTAAACCCAGCAGGAGAAGAGAAATAATAAAGATCAGAGCAAATATCAAAAAATAGAAACCAAAAGAACAGTAGAACAGATCAACGAAACTAGGAGCTGGTTCTTTGAAAGAATTAACAAGATTGATAAACCCCTGGCCAGACTTATCAAAAAGAAAAGAGAAACGACCCAAATAAATAAAACCATGAATGAAAGAGGAGAGATCACAACCGACACCAAAGAAATACAAACAATTATAAGAACATATTATGAGCAACTCTATACCAGCAAATTAGATAATCTGGAAGAAAAGGATGCATTCCTAGACATGTATCAACTACCAAAACTGAACCAGGAAGAAACAGAAAACCTGAACAGACCTATAACCACTAAGGAAATTGAAGCAGTCATCAAAAATCTCCCAACAAACAAAAGCCCAGGGACAGATGGCTTCCCAGGGGAATTCTACCAAACATTTCAAGAAGAATTAATCCCAATTCTTCTGAAACTGTTCCAAAATATAGAAATGGAAGGAAAACTTCCAAACTCGTTTTATGAGGCCACCATTACCTTGATCCCCAGACCAAAGACCCCATCAGAAAGGAGAATTAGAGACCAATATCCTTGATGAACATGGATGCTAAATTTCTCTCCAAAATACTAGCCAGTAGGATCCAACAGTACATTAAAAGGATTATTCACCATGACCAAGTGGGATTTATCCCTGGGCTGCAAGGCTGGTTCAACATCTGCAAATCAAACAATGTGATACAATACAGTAATAAAAGAAAGAACAAGAACCATATGATCCTCCCAAGAGATGCAGAAAAAGCTTTTGACAAAGCACAGCATCCTTTCTTGATCAAAATTCTTCAGAGTATAGGGATAGAGGGTACATACCTCAATATCATAAAAGCCATCTATGAAAAACCCACAGCGAATATCATTCTCAATCATTCAGCAATCACACAACAAAAAGAAATAAAAGGCATCCGAATCGGCAAAGAAGAAATCAAACTCACTCTTTGCAGATATGATACTTTATGTGGAAAGCCCAAAAGACTCCACCCCAAAACCACTAGAACTCATACAGGAATTCAGTAAAGTAGCAGGATATAAAATCAATGCACAGAAATCAGTGGCATTCTTAAACACCAACAACAAGCCAGAAGAGAGGCAAATCAAGAAGTCGATCCCATTTATAATTGCACCCAAAACCATAAAATACCTATGAATAAATCTAACCAAAGAGGCAAAGAATCTGTACTCAGAAAACTATAAACTACTCATGAAAGAAATTGAGGAAGACACAAAGAAATGGAAAAACATTCCATGCTCATGGATTGGAAGAACAAATATTGTGAATATGTCAATGCTACCTAGAGCAATCTACACTTTCAATGCAATTCCCATCAAAATACCATCCACTTTTTTCAAATAAATGGAACAAATAATCCTAAAATTTCTATGGGACCAGAAAAGACCCTGAATAGCCAGAGGAATGTTGAAAAAGAAAAGCAAAGCCGGCGGCATCACAATTCCAGACTTCCAGCTCTATTACAAAGCTGTCAAGACAGTGTGCTACTGGCACAAACACAGACACATAGATCAGTGGAACAGAATAGAGAGCCCAGAAATGGAACATTAACTCTATGGTCAACTAATCTTTGACAAAGCAGGAAAGAATGTCCAATGGAAAAAAGACTGTCTCTTCAACAAATGGTGTTGGGAAAATTGGACAGCCACATGGAAAAGAATGAAACTGGACCATTGCCTTACACCACACACAAAAATAGACTCAAAATGGTTGAAAGACCTAAATGTGAGACCGACGTCCATCAAAATCCTAAAGAAGAACACAGGCGGCAACCTCTTTGGCCTCAGCCACAGCAACTTCTTCCTAGAAACATCGCTAAATGCAAGGGAAGCAAGAGTAAAAATGAACTACTGGGACCTCATCAAGATAAAAAGCTTTTGCACAGCAAAAGAAACAGTCAACAAAACCAAAAGACAACCAACAGAATGGGAGAAGATATTTGCAAATGACATATCAGAGAAAGGGCTAGTATCCAAAATCTATAAAGAACTTCTCAAACTCAACACCCAAAGAACAAATGATCCAATCAAGAAATGGGCAGAAGACATGAACAGACATTTTTCCAAAGACTTCCAAATGGCCAACAGACACATGAAAAAGTGCTCAACATCGCTCGGCATCAGGGAAATGCAAATCAAAACCTCAATGCGATACCACCTCACACCAGTCAGAATGGCTAAAATTAAGAAGTCAGGAAATGACAGATGTTGGCGGGGATGCGGAGAAAGGGGAACCCTCCTACATTGTTGGTGGGAATGCAAGCTGGTGCAACCACTCTGGAAAACAGTATGGAGTTTCCTCAAAAAGTTGAAAATAGAGCTACCCTACAACCCAGCAATTGCACTACTGGGTATTTACCACAAAGATATAAATGTAGGGATCCGAAGGGGTAGGTGCACCCCAATGTTTATAGCAGCAATGTCCACAATAGCCAAACTGTGGAGAGTCAAGATGTCCATCGACAGATGAATGGATAAAGAAGAAGTGGTATATATATATACAATGGAATATTATACAGCCATTAAAAGGAATGAAATCTTGCCATTTGCAATGACGTGGATGGAACTGGAGGGTGTTATGCTGAGCAAAATAAGTCAATCGGAGAAAAACATGTATCATATGACCTCAATGATATGAGGAATTCTTAATCTCAGGAAACAAACTGAGGGTTGCTGAAGTGGTGGGCAGTGGGAAGAATGGTGTGGCTGGGTGATAGACATGCGGGAGGGTACATGCTAGGGTGAGCGCTGTGAAATGTGCAAGACTGTTGAATCACAGATCTGTACCTCTGAAAGAAATAATACATTATATGTTAAAAAAAAAAAAAAAGAAGATGAAGATAGCAGGAGGGGAATAATGAACGGGGGGAAATCGGAGGGGGAGATGAACCATGAGATACGATAGACTCTGAAAAACAAACTGAGGGTTCTAGAGGGGAGGGGCTTGGGAGGATCGGTTAGCCTGGTGATGGGTATTAAGGAGGGCACTTTCTGCATGGAGCACTGGGTGTTATACACAAACAATGAATCATGGAACACTCCATCAAAAACTAATGATGTAATGTATCGTGATTAACATAACATAATAATAAAAAAAGAAAAAGGAAAAAAAAGAAATATCAAAATACAAGTCATGATATTTCACCTTATCTGCATTCCACTCAATACATATAAACACACTTACATGTACCACCGTCACCCTCACCCTCATCACTTAATTTGGCAAATGGTCCTTCTCCTTGCCCCACCGAGATAGATAACTGGAGGCATCTTTACCTCTCTACATTCCCATATTAATCTGTCAGCCACTTTTATTGCTTCAACTTCCTTTCCATCTTAGGAATCCATTATTTTATTGTCTCCATTTTCTCTGCCACGACAGTAGTTTAAACAATCACTTCGTAGCTATACTGCTCTAAGGAACTCCTAACTGGTTTCCTCTGTTACTCACACTAGTCTCCACCACAGCCCTTGGTCTGGTTCTATCAGAGTGCTTTCTTACCTCCAGACCTTCTTATTCGCATTGTTCCCACTCTTTGAACTATTTTCTTTATCTAAATAATTTCTACTTATCATGAAGGCTCAGATCAAACGCTTTTTCAGAAAACTTGAATGATTTCTCTCTGTTACCCTGCTCAACAATCTAAATTAAATGTCCTACCTCTGGATTCCCACAACATGATCTATTAATCATAGTGTACTTAATTGTCTGTTAATTTAACTGCTTCTCCCATTCAACCATCAGGTCAGATATTATTTGCCATTAAATCCAGAATGCCTGACACAATGCCTAATACATATCAGGCACTCTAGAATTGTTGAATCAAATAGAATGAATAAAAGACATAGATCTTGAGATTCAAAACACAGAAGAAGAATACCTGGGAGTGTTTTTGGATATGCTAATAGTGAGAACTTATTAACTAAAGTAAATAAATATTTAAAATAATAAATAAATAAGCAAATATAAGTATTTTTTAATTAAATTGTATTTTGATGTTGGGGACAAGTTTCTAAGTTCCACTCCCCACAAAACTGACTCTCAGGCACAGATCTGTGTGCAGGAAGTTCATTAAGGAATTCTCTCAGGAAAAATGTCTGTAAGAAAGTATAAACAGCAGATTGAAAAGCAGAAGTTGAATTGAAATGCATTTGGCAACAGAGATTTCAGCTGATCCCACCCAGACCTCTGAACCTGGAAGGGCCCTTCAGAATTGGCCCCTATCAAGGCAGTGGAGGTAGGCTTTTTTTTTTTTATTTATTATGTTATGTTAATCACCATACATTACGTCATTAGTTTTTGATGGAGCTAGGCTTTTGTGTTCCTGCATTAACCAGTCATTAAATGCAGGCTACTCCTGGGGAGGGCCACGACCTTGGTGAGACAGTTACTTTCAGCAGAGGTCAATTCCCATAGAGGCAATTAGTTTTGAATCATCAGCAGTCAGTACTTTTAGCAACTGAGGGAATGAATGTCTCATCCCTGAAGGGGATATCTGAGTGGTACAAATGTCCCAGCATACCTCAGGTCCCTAAAAACTTTACTAATGTAGAGGGCTCCTGAATTTCCATGAGGTTTATCTCCTACCCTCTGGGTCAGGCAGACATGCCTTACTAAGGCTTGCCACTTACAGCAGATCAATCTGATAAACATGATGTCATCAAATAATAGACTAATGTGATGTTCATTAGAACATCCAGACAGTCCAGATCCCTTCAAAGGGCAAGACAGGAGCATAGCCCTGAAGCAAGACATAAATTTTTACTGTTGTCTAACCCAAGTGAATGCAAAGTGCTTCTGTTCCTCTTCCCTGACAGGGATGGGAAAGAATGCATTTGCCAGTTCAATGCCTGCAAACCATGTACGTGAAGCTTAGTTGCATTTGTGGTAGTCTTCTGTCATTCACCAGGATTTATCTGTTCTTTATAGGGACCAGGCTGTGTCCATCATCATTGACTTTGCTATCAGAAAGTCCTTTCTGTAACAACATCTTTTCATTCAGCCTTAGCCAATAAAAAATAGGTACCATTGGGCTTCTCAGAGATAATGGTGCTCCTCTCACTAGTGATTTCATTATCATTTTGGTAAATGGAGCATCCCCTAGGTCCTCCTGGAGAATATGGCCATCTGGTTGGGTTTCCAGCCTTATGCATATCTAATCTATCAAGCCAACTTCTCTGAGCCTTTTGATTCCTTCATTTACTGTCTACCACAGTAATTCTGGCATTTCCATTTTTCATTCTGGAGGCCATCACTTTTTGCAAGCTTCTTAGAGGCATCCTAGCAATAAGTTAACACTATTTCCCAACATCACTGCTAGTATTAAATTCTGTGTCATAGGCGAATCCTCCCCTGTTAATAAACTTTCCTTTATTCAACTTTATGTTCCAGCCACTTCAATCTAGCATTCTCTGGATCCAGTCCCAAATATTCTAGTTCCTGAAATGTAAAACATTTCCTGACATATTAGCTAGGGTCTACAAAGCTTTGGGCTTCCTCCTATAGCATACCTAGCATTTCCTTGGCTATGTTATGTTATGAATTGAACCCAGATATTGTTCTGACAATCTGGAGATTGGTTGGAAAAAAGAAACTAAATTGCAATTCAGTTGTGACAGAGGCCTCAACCCATCATACAGGAATCTCTGGCATTCGGATAGTCCTTCAGAATTGTTCATCATCAAGGCAAGGGGCTATGGCTTTGTACTGTCTATATTAACAGTTACTATATGTGAGGAAGCCCCAGGGAGGCAGGTATGATCTTGGAGGGAAAAGCCCCCTTCAAAAGAAGTCAGTCCAGGCAGAGGGGCTTAGCTCTGAGTCATCAGCAGACAATATTCCCAAAAACACGGGATAAGTGTCTCAGTTCTAAAAGGGCAAGCTGGGTGGCACACCAGAGCATCCACTCTTGGCAGTATGCCAATGAACCTAAAAATAATGGGGCAAACTTTAAAAATTCTGCCATTGCCCTTTTCTTTGGCACCTGTGAGGGGATAAACAGCTCTGGTATATTGGCTGTCATTTCATGAGGTCAACATTTTTGGGAATAAACAAACTGATTGTAGGACTGTTCTTGCAAAGATTTAGGCCATCACAAGAAGTGTAATATTTGGGGGAAACAACGGTGCATCAAAGGTGGCCTAAATATTTGACTCCTCTGATCCTAGAAGGCTAGCTTCAGAAAACTTTTGGTCTCTCAGAAGTTTCTTGAGTGTTTATCCTCTATAGTAGAACAATATGATCAAATTCTTAAAACTCTTTTTGTGACTTGGACTTAAACATTAGATTTCTTTGGTAACAGTTTTATCCTTTTGTATGCTAAACAAGTTTCTCCTGTATTCACAGTTTCTAGTGATTTTAAAATGTAATGTTGTACAGGTCTGCACACACAATTTAAGAAAAGCAAAAAACAAAAAACAAAAACAAAAAACAAAACAAAAAAAAGGATGTGCTATAGTAGCAATGGCCAAAGTACCCGCTCAAATCTCTGATAACCCTTCAATGTACTTAATGAAGAATTTAGAAAGTGTATATTGACTTCTTTCTCATCAGGCTATGGGATTTAAGACTAAAGACATGGACTTTAGAAAGTTTGAAGGAAATTATTTGAGTTTCTATTATCTTTATTATCCAGGAAAATATATTTAGGGGCTTGTTAACTCAAGAACAAATAAAATGTAAGATAACTGAAAATGTTAAATAATGAAGTTAAGTAGTTCATTTGATTTGTAAAACACTTTTTTCAAAGATTTTACCTTCTTTGACACTTCCTAAAGCCCTTGTAAGTATATTTTACACACATACTAAAATATGGAAACTAAGACAGATATTAAATTATTTTACCAAAACACACACAACTAATAAGCAATCCTCCGAAGGCCGGACCACGGTCTTTTTGCCTCAAAGCCAGTGTTATTTAGCTCTATCATACAGTCATCTATAAATATCGTGTATAGTTGACCTTCAAAAGAATAGCTTGTTTTATGTACCTAGAAACAGATTTCCCAACAGAGAGTCTATAAAGCAAATGAAAATTAATTTGGGTCAGGGTTTTAACTTTTTACAAATGCAAAACATAGCCACAGATCAGAATTTCTTTCCTCAGGAGGATACCTCGCTTGTTTTCATCCTTGAAGCAAACATTGTGGGAAAATTAGAAAGAGCTGGTTCAGCTGA
The DNA here is from genome assembly GCF_037043125.1 of Eumetopias jubatus. Taxonomy (NCBI): domain Eukaryota; kingdom Metazoa; phylum Chordata; class Mammalia; order Carnivora; family Otariidae; genus Eumetopias; species Eumetopias jubatus. The sequence goes on from NW_028274815.1 coordinate 100,575,330, forward strand.
TTTAAAGTTATCTAAGCAAGAACATTTCCTATCTTATGCTGAAGCAGAAAATGCCTGAAGTTTCAAATTTTGCACGTTGTTAGACTTTTATTGAAACATAGGGCTGTATGAGGTTTTAAAGAATTGATTGATACTTTTAAAGTTAGAGCAATTTCCATTTTTTAAAAGGAAGATCATTTCCTATCTTTTTATCTTGAAGAGATACTCTTCATAATGATGATTACCCTAGCTACTGAATATTTTCTCCAGGCAAAAAAAGGGACTAGAGCAGCATATCTGTAAACTTAAACTTACCCCACAATCCACGTGGATGCTGACTTCAAAGCAGAGAAAACCCTAATAAAAATTAAACACAACACACTAATAATACTTCTTAATAATAGCACCTAACAATTATACAACACTTTGCACTTTCAAAGCATTTTACAATCATTAATTAGTTTATCCACACAACATCCCTATGACTTATGACAGTGTTATTATCCTCATTTTAAAGATGAGGAAACTGAGATCAAATGTGATTAAGTGCCCTGCCCAAAGCCACATAATGAATCAGTAAGATCTATACCTGAGTTTATAACAGCTCAGGACTAGCAGAGTATGGAAATTCTTGAGGTCCACAAACCATCTACTTGAATGACAAACCTATAGCTATCCCCATTCATCAATGATACCCTCCTTTTTTCATTGACTTTTGTTAAACAACGTGACGAAATTAAGAATCTTCCCTTAAATACTAAGCTCACTGAAATCAAAGAAAAACCAGTATATTAAGAACATCCTGTAGTCTCCAATATTATTGTCATTGGGCCAAATATACTTGATGATGAATCACTGAAAGATTCTGTTTTTAGTAGGAAAAAAAAACCTGATAAATTGATCCTACCCTGCAGCTATAATTAATACAGAGTCCTTGCACCCAAATATTACTGTTCACTAATACCAGTATCACAACTACTAGTCAAATAAGCCAATACAAGGAGCCTAGATAATTTTTTTCTCCCTATGATAGATAGTAAAAAATTGCCCTGAGCTCTTTAACTTTGAGAACTTATAAATCTACATGGGTGAAAGAAAACTATTGTTTTAACTTCTATAAATGTATTCTAATATGTTCCCTATCTGAATCAGTTAGAACAGGCTAGGATATGTTGCAGGAACAAACAACTTTCAAATCTCAATGACATGACATAATTATTATTTCTTACTCATACCACATGTCCAACTTAGGTTGGTAGAAGTCTCTGCTCCATTTTGTCTTCAGTCAGAGACCCAGACCAACAGAGCCATGAGCATCTGGGTCATTCTGACAAGAGGAAAGAACACTACAAATTGCAAACTAGATCTTGAAGTTTCAACATGGAAGTGACACAATATCTTCATTCATGCTTCACTGGCTAAAACAAATTAGGTAATCATGGCTAATTCAAGTGGGGAGAAAAGAGCAATTCTACCATGAGTCTACCATGATTCCACCAGAGCAGGAAAACCAGAATATATAGGAATCAGAATAATAACTGTCATTCCTCTTCCATTCTGCTTCTTGCATCAAAGTGACAAATGCCAGGGCCAGGTGCCTTTGGCCAAAGGGATATGTTAAGAGCCATCTTCCCGGCCAAAGACACTTAGTCCTGGCATTTGTCACCTGCGGCAGGCCAAAGAGATGTTAATAGCTATCTTCCTGGATTCAAAAATCAATCTACAAAAATCTGCAGTCCTATAAACTAATAATGCAATGGCAGAAAGTGAAGTTAAGAAAACAATCCCATTTACAACTGCACCAAAAGCAGTAAAACATCTAGGAATAAACTTAACCAAAGAGATGAAAGACTTGTACTCTGAAAACTTTTAAAGTTTTAAACACTGATGAAAGAAATTCAAGATGACACAAAGAAATGGAAAGAAATTCGATGCTCATGGGTTGGAAGAATAAATATTGTTAAATGTCTATACTACCCGAACAATCTACAGATTTAACACAATCCTAATCAAAAGACCAACAGCATTTTTCACAGAACTAGAACAAACAATCCTAATATTTGTATGGAACCATAAAAGATCTCAAATAGCCAAAGCAGTCTTGAGAAACAAAGCTGGTCATATCAAAATTCCAGTTTTCAAATTATGTTACAAAGTAGTAGTAATTAGAACAGTATGGTACTGGCATAAAAACAGACACGTCAATACAATAGACTAGAAAACCCAGAAATAAACTCAAATTCACCAAATATATGGTCAATTAATCATCAACAAAGGAGGAATGAATATGCAATGGCACAATGATAGTCTCCGACAAATGGTGTTGGGAAAACTGGATAGCTACATGCAAAAAAAAAAATGAATTTGGACCACTTTATTTCACCATACACAAAAATAAACTCAAAATGGATTAAAGACCTAAATGTGAGACTTGAAATCATAAAAATTCTTGAAGAGAGAACAGGCAGTGATTTTTCTGATATTGGCCGTAGCAACATTTTTCTTGATATGTCCCCCAAGGGAAGGGAAAATCAAAAATAAAATTTGGGACTACATCAAAATAAAAAGTTTTTACACAGTGAAGGAAACAATCAATGAAACTAAAAGGGATCCTACTGAATGGGAGAGATATTTGCAATGACGTATCCAATAAAGGGTTAGTATCTAAAATACATAAAGAACTGATATGGCTCAATGACCAAAAAACAAATATCCAATTAAAAATGGGCAGAAGAGGAAAGGGAGCAAGATGGCAGAGGAGTAGGAGCCCTGGATTTCATCTGGTCCTAGGAATTCAGCTGGATAAGGATCAAACCATTCTGAACGCCTACAAACTCAACAGGAGATCAAGGAAAAGAATAGCAACAACTCTGAACAGAAAAGTGACGACTTACTGGAAGGTAGGACGTGCAGAGAAGTGAATCCGAGGCAATATTCGGAAGGATAGACGGCGGGGGAGGGGGCCTCTGTTGGCCACTTCTGGGAAGAGACAGAGCCACGGAGCACAAAAAGAGAACTTTTAGAAGTCAGCTCTGCTGAGGGACATCGCTCCAGTGGCTAAGCTGGGGGTGGAACCCTCGCAGGACAGTGTGGTCTCAGGACCCTCAGGGTCACAGAAAAACCGGGGGTGCCTGAGTGCGGCAGAGCTCCAGTGTATCAGAGTGGGAGAGCCGGCTGCAGAGACGGAGCCGAGGCGCTGGCTCTCAGCTCGGGGTTGTCATAAACTGTGATAGGTGACAACTGGGCCACTGCTCCTCCAGCAGGGACCCAATAAGCGGCAGAACCAGGGAGATTCCCCTTCCTCCCCCCGGAGGAGCGGCGCAGGAGCGCACCTCAGGGATCTGCTGGGTTTGGAGACTCCACATGGGATAGGGTGGCAGAGATAGAAACACTCGGTCACAGGCCTGGTGAGCACAGAGTGCTGCCGGAAACCAGGGAGACGGGAGTGACTGACTGCTTTTCTCTGGGGGCGCACTGAGGAGCAGGGCCCTAAGTTCTCGGCTCCTCCATGGCGGAGATGGGGAGGCCACCATTTTCACTCTCGTCCTCCAAAGCTATACGGAAAGCTTGCAGGGAACAAAAGCTCCCGAGAGCAAAGCTGAGCAGATTGCTTAGCCCGGCCAAGCAAGGCTGGGGCAATTCCGTCTCCGGCAAAGACATTTGGGAACCACAGCAACAGGCCCCTCCCCCAAAGATCAGCACGAAGAGCCAGCCAAGACCAAGTTTACTGATCAATGAGAATGGGAGAACTCCAGCGCTAGGGGAATACTGCACATAGACTTCATGGCTTTTTTTTACCATGATTCATTTGTCTTTCAAAGTTAAATTTTTTAACTGTCTTTTTTTTTTTTGAATTTTTCTTTTTCCCTTTTTCAACCAAGGTCTTATCAATCCCTTTTTAAAAAAAACATTTTTATTTTTCATTTTTAGAGTCATATTCTATCCCTTCATTGTAGTTACCCTCATTTTTGATATATATATATATATATATATATATATATATATATATAAGTTGTACTCTCTTTAAAATTTTGAGATAGTTTCTTCTAACATATGAAAAAATACCCTAAATCTCTAGTGTATGCCTTTGTACTAGTCTCCTGCCTGATCACATTCTCTCCCCCTTTATTTTTTTCTTTCTTTCTTTCTTTTTTTAATCCTCTTTTCTTTTCTCAAACACGTTCTTATCAATTCCTTTTTTAAAATTTTTTATAATTTTCATTTTACAGTCATATTCGATCCCCTCATCATATCAACCCTTATTTTGTACCTATTTAAGTATTTCTTTCTTTAAAATTTTATGAGGCACTTTCTTCTAACAGACCAAAATACACCCAAAAAATAGTGTGTGGCACTATTTTTTAGACTGCACCAGCCTGATCATATTTGATCGTATTCTGTTTTTTTTGTTTTGTTCTGTTTTTGTTTCTTTTTATCTTTTTCTTTTTGTTTTCTTTTTTTTTCCTCTTTCTTTTTTGTTTCTTTCCCTTTCTTTCCCTCTCCTTTCAGGTCTCTTCTGATTTGTTTAGAGTATATTCTCTGGGGACGTTGTTAAGCTATTAGCATTTTGTTTTCTCATTCATCTGTTCTCCTCTGGACAAAATGACAAGACGAAAAAAATCATCTCAACAAAAAGAACAAGAGGTAGTACCGTCTGCCAGGGACCTACTCAATATGTACATTAGTATGATGTCAGACCAAGAGTTCAGAAACATGATTTTAAAAATACTAGCTGGCCTTGAAAAAAGCACAGACGTTATTAGAGAAACCCTTTCTGGAGAAATAAAAGAACGAAAATCTAACGAAGTCAAAATCAAAAAGGCTATTAATGAGGTGCAATCAAAAATGGGGGCACTAACTGCTAGGATAAATGAGGTAAAAGAGAGAATCAGCAATATAAAAGACCAAATGAAGGAAAATAAAGAAGCTGAGAAAAAGAGAGATAAACTACAGGATCACGAGGGCAGATTTCAAAAGATAAGCGATACGATAAGACAAAACAACATTAGAATAATTGAGATCCCAGAAGAAGAAGAGAGAGAGGGGCAGAAGGTATATTGGAGCAAATTATAGAAGAGAACTTCCCTAATGCAGGGAAGGCATCGATATACAGGAGGCACAGAGAACCCCTCTCAAAAGCAATAAAAATAGGTCAACAACCCAAGATCTAATAGTAAAACTTACGAGTCTCAGAAAAAAGAGAAAATCTTGAAAGCAGCTCAGGAGAAGAGATATGTAACCTATAATGGTAAAAATATTAGATTGGTAACAGATCTATCCACAAATATCTGGCAGGCCAGAAAGGACTGGCATGATATATTCAGAGCACTAAACGAAACAAATATGCAGCCACGAATACTATATCCAGCTAGGCTGTCATTGAAATTAGAAGGAGAGCTCAAAAGCTTCCAGGAAAAACAAAAACTAAAGGAATTTGCAAACACAAAACCAGCCCTACAAGAAAAATTGAAAGGGGTCCTCTAAGCAAAGAGAGAGCCTAAAAGCAGCATAGACCAGAAAGGAACAAAGACAGTATACAGTAACAGTCACCTTACAGGCAATACAATGGCACTAAATTCCTATCTTTCAATAGTTACTCTGAATGTAAGTGGGCTAAATGCCCCAATCAAAAGACACAGGCTATCAATTAGATTAAAAAAAAGACCCATTGATATGGTATCTGCAAGAGACACATTTTAGACCCAAAGACACCCCCAGATTGAAAGTGAGGGGTGGAAAACAATTTACCACGCTAATGGACACCAAAAGAAAGCTGGGGTAGCAATCCTTATATCAGACAAATCAGATTTTAAACGAAAGACTGTAATAAGAGATGAGGAACGACACTATATCCTACTTAAAGGGTCTACCCAACAAGAAGATCTAACAATTTTAAATATCTATGCCCCTAACATGGAAGCAGCCAATTATATAAGGCAATTAACAGCAGAAGCAAAGAAACACATTGACAACAATACAATAATAGTGGAGGACTTTAACACTCCCTGACTGAAATGGCCAGATCATCTAAGCAAAAGATCAACAAGGAAATAAAGACTTTACATGCCACACTGGACCAAATGGACTTCACAGACACATTCAGAATATTCCATTTCAAAGCAACGGAATACATATTCTTCTCTAGTGCCCATGGAACATTCTCCAGAATTGATCACATCCTAGGACACAAATCAGGTCTCAACTGGTACCAAAAGATTGGGATTATTCCTTGCATATTTTCAGACCACAATGCTTTGAAACTAGAACTCAATCACAAGAGGAATGTCAGAAAGAACTCAAATACATGGAGGCTAAGAAGCATCCTACAAAAGAATGAATGGGTCAACCAGGAAATTAAAGAAGAATTAAAAAAACTTCATGGAAACCAATGAAAATGAAAACACAACTATTCAAAATCTTTGGGATGCAGCAAAGGCAGTCCTAAGAGGAAAGTACATAGCGATACAAGCCTTTCCCAAGAAACAAGGTCTCAAATACACAACTTAACCCTACAGCTAAAGGAGCTAGATAAAAAACAGCAAATCAAGCCTAAACCCAGCAGGAGAAGAGAAATAATAAAGATCAGAGCAGATATCAATGAAATAGAAACCAAAACAACAATAGAACAGATCAACGAAACTAGGAGCTGGTTCTTTGAAAGAATTAACAAGATTGATAAACCCCTGGCCAGACTGATCAAAAAGAAAAGAGAAATGACCCAAATCAACAAAATCATGAATGAAAGAGGAGAGATCACAACCAACACCAAAGACAAAGAAACAATGATAAGAACATATTATGAGCAACTCTATGCCAGCAAATTAGATAACCTGGAAGAAATGGATGCATTCCTAGAGATGTATCAACTACCAAAATTGAACCAGGAGGAAATACAAAACCTGAACAGACCTATAGCCACTAAGGAAATTGAAGCAGTCATCAAAAATCTCCCAACAAACAAAAGCCCAGGGCCAGATGGCTTCTCAGGGGAATTCTACCAAACATTTAAAGAAGAATTAATACGTATTCTCCTGAAACTGTTCCAAAAACTAGAAATGAAAGGAAAACTTCCAAACTTCCCAACTCATTTTATGAGGCCTCCATTACCTTGATCCCCAGACCAGACAAAGACCCCATCCAAAAGGAGAATTACAGACCAATATCCTTGATGAACATGGATGCAAAAATTCTCACCAAAATACTAACCAATAGGATCCAAGAGTACATTAAAAGGATTATTCACCATGACCAAGTGGGATTTATCCCTGGGCTGCAAGGTTGGTTTAACATTTGCAAATCAATCAACGTGATACAATACATTAACAAAAGAAAGAACAAGAATCATATGATCCTCTCAATAGATGCAGAAAAAGCACTTGACAAAGTACAGCATCCTTTTCTTGATCAAAACTCTTCAGAGTATAGAGATAGAGGGTATATACATCAATATCATAAATCCATCTATGAAAAACCTACAGTGAATATCATTCTCAATGCGGCAAAACTGAGCGCTTTCCCCCTAAGGTCAGGAACGCGGCAGGGATGTCCACTCTCACCACTGCTATTCAACATAGTATTAGAAGTCCTAGCCACAGCAATCAGACAACAAAAAGAAATCAAAGGCATCCAAATCGGCAAAGAGGAAGTCAAACTTTCACTCTTTGTAGATGATATGATTCTTTATGTGGAAAACCAAAAGACTCCACCCCAAAACTGCTAGAATTCATACAGGAATTCGGCCAAGTGGCAGGATATAAAATCAATGCACAGAAATCAGTGGCATTCCTATACACCAACAAGACAGAAGAGAGACAAATCAAGGAGTCAATCCCATTTACAATTGCACCCAAAACCATGAGATACCTAGAATAAATCCAACCAAAGAGGCAAAGGATCTGTACTCAGAAAACTATAAAATACTCATGAAAGAAATTGAAGACGACACAGAAAAATGGAAAAACGTTCCATGCTCATGGATTGGAAGAACAAACACTGTGAAGATGTCAATGCTACCTAGAGCAATCTACACATTCAATGCAATCCCCATGAAAATACCATCCACTTTTTTTAAGAAATGGAACAAATAATCCTAAAATTTCTATGGAACCAGAAAAGACCCCGAATACCCAGATGAATGTTGAAAAAGAAAAGCAAAGCTGTTAGCATCACAATTCCGGACTTCCAGCTCTATTACAAAGCTGTCATCATCAAGACAGTATGGTACTGGCATAAAAACAGACACATACATCAATGGAAAAGAATAGAGAGCCCTGAAATGGACCCTCAACTCTATGGTCAACTCATCTTTGACAAAGCAGAAAAGAATGTCCAGAGGAAAAAACCTCTTCAACAAATGGTGTTGGGAAAATTGGACAGCTACATGCAGAAGAATGAAACTGGACCATTTCCTTACACCACAGACAAAAATAGACTCAAAATGATTGAAAGAGCAAAATGTGAGACAGCAGTCCATCAAAATCCTAAAGAAGAACACAGGCAGCAACCTTTTCAACCTTAGCCGCAGCAACTTCTTCCTAGAGACATCGCCAAAGGCAAGGGAAGCAAGGGCAAAAATGAACTATTGGGACGCCCAAGATAAAAAGCTTTTGCACAGCAAAAGAAACAGTCCACAAAACCAAAAGACAACCAACAGAATGGGAGAAGATATTTGCAAATGACATATCAGATAAAGGGCTAGTATCAAATATCTATAAAGAACTTATCAAACTCAACACCCAAAGAACAAATAATCCAATCAAGAAATGGGCAGACGACATGAACAGACATTTTTCCAAATAAGACATCCAAATGGCCAACAGACACATGAAAAAGTGCTCAACATCGCTCAGCATCAGGGAAATCCAAATCAAAACCTCGATGAGATACCACCTCACACCAGTCAGAATGACTAAAATTAACAAGTCAGGAAATGACAGATGTTGGCGGGGATGCAGAGAAAAGGGAACCCTCCTACACTGTTGGTGGGAATGCAAGCTGGTGCAAAGACTCTGGAAAACCAGTACAGAGGTTCCTCAAAAAGTTGAAAATAGAGCTACCCTATGACCCACCAACTGCCCCACTGAGTATTTACCCCAAAGATACAAATGTAGGGTCCAAAGGGGTACATGCACCCCAAAGTTTATAGTAGCAATGTCCACAATAGCCAAACTGTGGAAAGAGCCAAGATGTCCATCGACAGATGAATGGATAAAGAAGATATTGTGTATATATATATATATATATATATATATATATATATACACACACACACACACACACACACACACACACATACACACACAATGGGATATTATGCAGCCATCAAAAGGAACGAGATCTTGCCATTTGCAACAACATGGATGGGACTGGAGGGTGTTATGCTGAGTGAAATAAGTCAATCAGAGAAAGACATGTATCATATGACTTCACTGATATGAGGAATTCTTAATCTCAGGAAACAAACTGAGGGTTGCTGGAGTGGTGGGTGTGGGAGTGATGGGGTGGCTCTGTGATAGACATTTGGGAGGATATGTGCTATCAAGAGCGCTGTGAATTATGGAAGACTGTTGAATCATAGATCTGTACCTATAAAACAAATAATGCAATATATGTTAAGATTAAAAAAAAAGAAGAAGATAGCAGGAGGGGAAGAATAAAGGGGGGTAAATCAGAGGTGGAGATGAACCATGAGAGACGATGGACTCTAAAAAACAAACTGAGGGTTCTAGAGGGGAGGGGGTTGGGGGGATGGGTTAGCCTGGTGATGGGTATTAAAGAGGGCATGTTCTGCATAGAGCACTGGGTGTTATGCACAAACAATGAATCATGGAACACTATATCAAAAACTAATGATGTAATGTATGGTGATTAACATAACAATAAAAAATTTAAAGAAAAAAAAAACGGGCAGAAGACATTTCTCCAAAGAAGACATACAGATGTCCAACAGACACCTGAACAGATGTTCAGCATCAGTCATCATCAGAGAAATGCAAATCAAAACTATACACCTGTCAGAGTTATCACCTCACATTTGTCAGAATAACTAAAATAAAAAAAATAAAAAAACAAGAGAAAATAAGTGTTTGCAAAGATGTAGAGAAAAAGAAACCCTTTGTACTGTTTGTGGGAATGCAAACTAGTGTTCCCACTATGAAGAATGGTATAGAAAGTTCTCAAAAAATTTAAAATAGAACTATTATATGATCCAGTAATCACACTACTTTGTATTTACCCCCAAAAATACAAAAACACTAATTCAAAGGGTTACATGCACCCTTATGTTTATTGCAGCCTTATTTACAATAGCCAAACTGGAAGCACCCCAAGTGTCCACTGATAGATGAATGGATAAAGAAGATGTAATATATATGTGAGATATATATATATATATATATAAAATGGGATATTATTCTGTCTTAAAAAGAGAATGAAATCTTGCCATTTGCAACAACATGGATGGAGCTAGAGAGCATAATGCTAAGAGAAATAAGTCAGTCAGAGACAGACAAATATCATATGAGCTCACTCATGTGGAATTTAAGAAACAAAACAAAGGGGAAATAAAGAGAAATAAACCAAGGAACAGACTCTTAACTACAAAGAACAGTTACCAGAGGGGACGTGGCTGGGGAGATGGCTGAAATAGGTTATGGGGATTAAATAGTACACTTAACATTAAAAAAAAGTAAAAAGAGCTCTCTTCCTTCCCTCCTCTCACAGCAACTAGCATGTTTCAAATGGTAGAGGTTCTGTTGGCCTATAACCCTGAGTAAGGAGAAGATGTGGTAGAGTCCCTATCTAATCAATAGTGGAGTAATGTTTATAGCATAAACAAGTAATAATGTTTTATTATTGTTGATTTATGTCCTGAGATTCTGGGTTTGCTTTGTTATCTCAGGCTAACATGGCCAGTCCTAACTAGCATATCATCTTAGAAGATAACATGGATTGATGACAACTTGTATTTCCCTCACTAAAGTCAGATGAAAAGCTTCATAATTAACAAGGTCCAAAGGAAGAAGAAATAAAAAGCTTGATGAAGGTGACAAAATTGGCCCTGATATCCATTACGTCTAGTTCTCTCCATGTTTTCTTGTCTTTCCTTTTTTCCCTTTCTCCCTTCCTTCCTCCCTCCCTCCTTTCCTTCTTCTTTTGAACACTGTAAGCCTCCTAAAAGTAACTTAAAGAGAGCCATTGGAATCAGAAATGTCTCTGAAGTCATGAAATTATTTTAACAAGCAGTTCCAACAAAGGTATTGCTCCTAAGACAAAAATACTTCCATGGTAGTTGATATTTAGAAACCTTCCATCTTGTTACTTTCTAAAGAAACAAGCAAATGAAACAATGGTATCTTTACATGGTAGTGAGCATCGTTTTTCTTGCCAATTCCTTAGTTACTAGGTTTTTCTTACTATAGTAATTACTAACAAAAATCAATCATTTATTACATCCCCATGGCATATCTGGCACTTTAAATGTATATATTTTTTTACTTAATCTTTTATATGATACACAAAGTATTTTTTTCCTTTATTTTTTATTTTTTAAATTTTATTTTATTATGTTATGTTAATCACCATACATCATTAGTTTTTGATGTAGTGTTCCTTGATTCATTTTTGCGTATAACACCCAGTGCTCCACGCAGAACGTGCCCTCTTTAATACCCATCACCAGGCTAACCCATCCCCCCACCCCTCTCCCCTCTAGAACTATGGACTCTGAGAAACAAACTGACGGTTCTACATGAACCAATTTATAAATAGGAGACTCAGGGTCTAAGAGTTTGCATAATTTTGCCAGGACAGGCAGCTAATGAGTGGCTGAGCCAGTATCAATACCAGGTTGTGGTGGCACTAAAGCCCATAATATTGCCTATGAATCTTGTTGCCTTATTCTCTAATGCTCAGTTATTTGCCATATGAGATTATTCACAATGGCTCCAACATTTCAGCATGGCTTCTGTTAAATTTCTGTGGTTCTGGAAATCTAGGCATTAATATAGAATGTGAGGTAAGAGAGATGTGAAGGTGCAAGTCTTCAGAGGCCCACACTAAAACCCCATGATTCTTCATTGTTTAAGAAACACTTGCCAAATGCCAGACTTGCCTCCATAGGAGGAATCCTGTAAGTTAGTCCACATGCCACTGACTGCCCATTCCCAGTATAACAGCTTATAGATATTGAATGTTAACCGTATATGAGGTGTTATTTTAAGTTTTTTCATGATTTAACTCATTCAATCCTCACAGCAATCTTAGGAGATATGATTCATTATTATGTATGTTATAGGAAAATTGAGGTATCATGAGATAAGTAACTTGCTAAAGATCACATAGTGGGAATTTGAACTATCTTCATAACTTATGCACTTGACCATTCTACTATACTGACTCTCAAAACAAAAATAGGTAGGTAGGTTGGTAAATATATAGTAGGTAGGTAAATAGACTGATGAATATATGACCCAATAGTTCCACTATTGGATATTTACTCAAAGAAAACAAAAACATTAATTTGAAAAGATATATGCACCCTTATGTTTATTGTAGCATTATTTACAATAGTCAACACATGGAAGTAACCTAAGGGTCCATAAATTGATAAATAGATAAGAAAGATGTGGTACATATATAGTATGTATATACATTGTATATACAATGGGATAAAATATACATACAATTAAATATTACACAGTCATAAAAAAGGATGGGATTGTGCCATTTGAGACAATATGGTTGGACCTAGAAGGTATTATACTAAGTGAAATAAGTCACACTAAGAAAGACAAATACCTTCTGATTTCATTCATAAGTGGAATCTAAAAGTAAGTAAATCAACAAACGAAATGCAGAATTAGACCTATAAGTACAGAGAACAATCTGATGGTTACCAGAGGGGAGGGGTATGGGAGGTTTGGCAAAATGGGTGAAGGGAAGTGGGATATATAGGCTTCCAGTTATGGAATGAATAAGTCATAGGAATAAAGGGCACAGCACCAACTATAAGAAATATAGTCACTGTTACTATAATAGTGATGTATGGGAACAGGTGGTAGCTACACTTGTAGTAAACACAATATAATATATAAACTTGCCAAATCACTATGGTGTATACCTAAACCTAATGTGACATTGTGTATCAACTATACTCAAATGAAAAAAAAAAAAAGGTGAAGTAGTGATGCCTTCGAAGAAAGGCAACTGCTCTTCTGAATTCCCCATTTCCTTGACTTTACTCATCTATTCATAGGACCTTCTAAGTATCTGGCATTAGTTTAAGTAACTTTTGGATACATTGGTAAAGGAAAAAGTTATGGGGAGGAGGAAGGACACGTGGTCTGCAGACCCCTTCTAGTGACCCTGGTTAAATCATTCAATTACTCATACTGTTGGCTGCCTTACCCTTAACATGACATGTTGGTCAGCATGATACTCTTCTTTGCCTAAAACAAGGGAGATTGAAGAAACTTCCTTTCATGGCTCCCTTGAGCTCCAAGACTCTGAAGCCTAGTTTGGTACAATTCATCACCTGAACAAATAACCACCAAAGCACTTCCCTCTCTCTTTGAACATATTGAAGCTTCAACTTAAGCCATTTGGAGAGGGCTCTAACATCATCCATAAGGGCTCAAATTTTCAGTAATGGGCAGAATTCAAATTCAGCAGTCTCATAGCATCTTGACTCTTACTGAGCACAGAAAGTAGATTTTATTTTAATTTACTACACATAAAAAAAATGGATGAGAGATGTACTTGAGTAAGCTAGTTCTTTAAAAGAGAGAACTAGTTCTTAAAGAGAATAGTTATGTATTATCCTTTAATGCGACTTCTAATATAAGTACTAATAAGCATCTTTGAAGCAACCTAAATGAGTCTTGTTTATGGTTTTTTCATCTTTAGATTAAAGAACAATTCCTGCAGAAAAACAGGAGGGTGGCATACATTTATCTTTGCTAATAAATAGAGAGTGGTTTGTGTTCCCCATAGATCAGGTGCAAGATTATATTCACCACTAAGAGAACAGAATTTGTTTTAAAGACATAGAGAAGGGTAAAGTCTCAAATATAAGCTCATCACTGATACTGGAGGCAGGCAAGTGATAAATTATCATAGTGAGTCATTACTCCAAGAGGTTTCTTGTAAACATTAACCAACAAAGGAGGAAAGATTGGCCACTTGGAAACACACACTAATGACTTAGGGTGAAATATAAATCATCTCAAAGAACTGCATTGGATCCGCAAGTTAAAAGAAAGAGACACACACACACAAAGCCAGAGCCAGAGAGAGAATAACAAGAAGAGTGAGTTGCCAACCCAAACCAAGGCTGAGTTCTAATCACAGCTGGGGGAGTGCCCTGAATGACAATGTCAAACAAGGTAGTTCAGGTAATAGGACTGGATGATTTATGACTAGGAACTTCCCAACAAGCTTGATTTATCTTCCTTTGAGAAATATTTGGGATCCATAACCAGATAAACGCTAAATTGAAATTTCTTTGCAAAGCAATAAAATCAAGACTCTCAAGGGTCTATACCTCAATTACTTTCTTCCAAGGTTTTGGAATAGAAAGAGAAATTGTGTAGAGTTCTGTGACTTCACAAAGTGACTAGTTGGTCACTAACGATATTACAGCACAGTTCATTTAAAAATAGGGCTCATTTAAACCACTCTTAAATGAAACACCCTAGACATTAAGATGAAGTAGGAAAAGCTCCTTCACAACGACAAATTACAGGATGATCAATTCATCCATTTCATTTCTGTGAGAGAAAGAGGAGAAAAAAGAAATTATAACAATATTAAGGCATACTATGTCCTATGGCTGAGTCCCCTGTAAGGCAATGTTTATTGCCTTATTAACACTCCAGGACTTCCTTCCAAGGTTAAGAAGCTACAAGTATGAATTAATTTTCCATTTTGTTCAAATCCTGAAAATGCCAGCCCTCAAAATTAAATCACTGAGGATGACCTTACACTAAACACCATTTTCAGGGGCTCAGAAGTCCTCTTGCTCAAAATAATACCATTCAATGAAATTCATTTTTAAAAGACTTAGAGTTTAATTCTACAACTCACAGGCTTCTGAACAAATCTATACTTCATATTTCTCCACCTCTACTTCTATTGTTTCCTGTACCTGGAATAATCCGCACTTCATCTCAGCCTCTTAAAATCTTAACTATCTCTAAGTATCAAATTGTAATGACATCCACTTCAGAAAGTGGTCCCCAATTCACCCTGGCTCTTCTCTTTCAAACTAAATAAATGTGACCTTGTTCTTTTCTGAGTCATAGTAATTTTTTGTTGTTGTTATTAATCTCTTTTATTTCATGTAATGGAAGTTGTGACACACTACCCAAGCCTTCCTTTAGGAATTAAGGATGCATTCCCCTATCTGCTGGAAGATCTGCCAGAAGACACTCTGAGCTATCAGCTCTATTTGGAGATTGCTTCAGCTAAAGAAATGTGTCTTACCCAAGGTCACTTCTTCCAGCAGCTGTATCCAACTACTGATCAACATGGAGTGACAAAACCCCTTTCAGCCCAACTTGAGACAACTCTGAAGAGCTGTCCCAACCCCAGAGTGCCTGTAGGGTTGGTTGAAAACTTCGTTGTCAATGAGTTGAAATTAACTTCTACTCTCTGATCAATAATGCTTCTTCTGTGCCTCTCCCTTCCCCCCACCATACACAGAGGTATTGATCCCAAGACCACTTCCTAACAAACATACCACATGCTCCATCTTAGAGTTGGCTTCCTAGGGAATCCAAATTACAACATGGCACTTAAACATCGTCAATTTTCCTTCTATTAAAGTCTTATCTGTATTTGTTTATGTTCCCCATCACACACGATTAAAAACTCTTCAGAGCATGGATTGTATTTTCAAATCATATATGCCTACAGTGTTTAGCATGGTATACCAAGACTCTAAAACTGTGTAGTGTATATAAATGAATAAATGAGGGAATGAATAATTAATGCCTAAAATTAGCACCTTTGTAGTGCTGCAAGGTCTTTAAAATTCTAAAGAATCATCAACATGTTTTCCTTAATTGGCAAGTATTTGATGAGCATTAGTTACAAATAAGGCACTTGAACTAGATCCTTTGGACAGGAGTGTATATAAAGAAGTGACACACTCCCTGCCCTCAGGAAGTATATAATTTAGTCAGCAAGATAATTACAGCCAACATTCATAATAGTGGTTCCCAAGTTTGTCTGCTCATTAGAATCACCTCAAAAGTTTTAATGACTCTCACTCACCAGGTTTCACCCCCAAAGATTTGGATTTAATTGGTCAGGTGTGCAGCTTGGACATCAAGCTCCCCAGGTAATTCTAATGTGTCCCTGAAGCTGAAAAACTGAATTATAAAGAGCTTTTATGTTCTAAGTACTGTTCTAAATTCTTAGCTTAAATTAATTAAGCCCCATAACAACATTAATAAGAAAATCATCATCATTTTATAGATAAAAAATTAAGGCACAGGAGAATGAAGTAATTTGTCCAACATCACACAGTGGGTTAGGTATGGGGTTAGAATTCAAATCCCAGAATTTAGTGAATATGCAGTTCTTTACCATGATACTATAGTTCTTCAATTGCAGAGACAGAGTGAAATGTAAACTGATTTATGTTCAGTATAGTTTTATAGAAATGTTTTATCATTTGAAAGTTGGGAGGCCTCCATGGTGGAAAAACCACCCCCACCTCTGACTTCTGGATTGTACTTCGATTCTAAATATTGGGTTAAGAAGGAAATTTAATGCCATCTATTAAGGGAAGTTAAGAATAATGATGAGTTTACACAGGCAGATGGTGTGAAAATAAGCTAGATAAATTACCTTGATATTTCTTTAGCACTTTGCAACGTATGGCTACAAGTGGACTCTTACTTAATTGTCCCGTAATACAAATGAAATATTCTGTGTGGTTTCTTAAACCTATTGTTCTCCTGAGCTAATTAATTGTGTCTAAATAATTTCAGGATATTCCTTCCTTCACATCCAGAAACAAGTAGCAACATGCAAAGAAAAAGGAATAATGTGAACCAGAGGTGAGGATTCACCACTGTATTTTCTTGCCTCCTTAATACCCTGCTCTCTCTTTCTTACAACATTTTCTCATCTCCATTGTTAACAGACTTGCAAATAGTTATCAAATAAATAATCAGATCCTTAAATGTCTTTGTCCCTCTCCACTGCTCTCACCCACACTTGCTATGTCCTCTTTTTCTCCTTCCAGTTCTGCCTGTTACCTTCTGTTGCTTCCCATATACATTAATTAAAGGAGGCAGAAGCATCTCGCTGTCCAAAATAAATCACTCTACAACAGAAAAGTAAACGCCCAAGAAAAGATGTCCATAAATCTCTATTAGGTTTAGAGCATGATTTTAGGGAAAGCATATGGATCATAACTTATTCTTATGGCTCTCTATGTGTATTTCTCATATACAAAGATGGATGACAAACATCCTTCAAATGATAGAACTAGAGGAGAATGTAATAACCGGGTTCAAACCCTTTATGTGGTCAAAATTGAGACTTGAACATAAAAACTCCTGAACTTTACTTTAATACAATTTCTACTATATCACTGGTTTTAATACCCTATTAAAAGTGAAGCTCCAAATTAATATTTGGGAATAATTCCCCAGGTCTTCAATGAGACTTGTAAAACTCGAAATATATTTAAGCTTTTCCCCAGGAAGATTTTAGAACTTAAAACCCTTGTAATATACCTCAGAATATTTAAAACAGTCCTGTATAAGTATATAAGAAACAAAGTGTAACATTGAAAATACAATGAGACATATAATATCCAGAGAAATATAGTAGGGCACAAATGATTTTTGTTAAGTAGTAGCTGATTTTTTCCCCTCTTTGTTTCCCAAACCCAAACTTACTATAATTTTATATTATTTTTATAATTAAAAAAATTAAAGAACATTTTCAAATTCACTGTAATAAAAACTATTTTAAGACCTTTATAGTTCCCAGCATGATTATTTTAGGAACCCCCACCTCATAATATAGTAAACATATTAAAATAAACTGTTTCACATTAACACAACGTTGTAGGTAACCATGTAAGAGTTGACTTTAACTAGAGCTAAGCAACTGAAATGCAATTTTATGCAATTTTATTTTTACATCTGTGTGTGGTGTATGTGTGAGCATCTGTGTGTGTGTGCATGCCTGTGTATCCAACACATGCCCACCCTGTCCCTGTTCTCAGATATTCCCATAGGCCCATAATCAGTTGGTATCATTTACTTGGTGGGAAATTACAATTCAGTATTATATCTGTTGCAATATCCATAAAGTCTAGAATAATCATAAAAGATAATGACAAAGGCAATCAATATCCAAAATTTGGGAAGCCCCATACAATGAGTAGAATAGTTCCTAATTTTGTAGTTTATGTAGTTTCAAAACTAGGTTTTTGTATCTTTCATTTTATATTATCTAAATAATTATATGATATATATTATGGGAATCAAAAGCCTGATTTCATGGCCTACCGCTGAGAATTAACTACTTGATAAATGAAGACTGTGTTAATTGTATTTAACTTGTTTCCCCTTAGTGTTTAAACATCTGGCTAGATAATTTGCACCTAAAAATCTCTATAAACAACATGGTTCTTAACAGATAGAGCCCAGTATTTTTAAATGCCAAACTGATTAAAACTGCAGAATCCAAGGTAGGAAAGAATAAAAAAGACCATAATTCTATTTCCTTTCACATATAATAATTTCCTACCTCTTGCCTTTCAGAAAAATTGACACTGTTTACATTTTAAGTGTTAGATGAGTGCCTGAATAATCCACTATATAACTTAAAATCATACATTTTTAAAGGTACCTAATTGAGGAATAGAGAAAATATTAGACAGCTAAATGAACTAATGTGTTTCTAAAAAGCTTAATATTTCATCCATAATAGTATACCTTCAAATTTTCTGATTTTCCTAAGGGTAAAGGCCAAATTTAAGATAAGAATGCTATACAGACTTACTAAGCAAGGCCCTTCCTATTCACAGATCAAAGTCCTGGGTAGACAACGTGGAGTGAACCCAGGTCAACAGTGAGCTTATTGCACATCAGGCCCTGAGCCAGGTCCTTGAGTCGAGCATACATTCAAGATGCTGCCTTGTTTTTCCCTTTTGAAGGCCAAATCCTTTTTTCTTCTTTTTTAATGAGATGTAATAATTAGGCAAATTATGACCAAAACAAAGGCAGGTCATAGCTGATCTCTGCACATAATCAAGAAGACCCCAAATAGGACCAATGCAATTTGATAACCAGTAAAGTTGTATTTTTATCAGGCTTGTGCAAAAATAATTGATATTTTTTAAATTTTGTGTTAGACTTTCTTCTTTATTCATATTGTTCATTTATCCTCAAAACTAGGTAATATTATCATCATTTAACAGACAGGGAAATAGAAGTACAAAATGGCTATAAAATTTGTCCAAGCTCTTACAGTTAGTAAGTGGTTCAGGTGGGATTTGAATCCAGGTAGGTTGGAATAATAAATACCATCTTATAAAAACATCTGAAGGGAATATTTCAAAAATGTACATCAAGAAGCAATGCAATTGCACCAAAGCCCTCAATGAAACTCCTAAAAAGCTCTTCTAAAAAAATGCTTGGGGGCGCCTGAGTGGCTCAGTTGTTAAGCATCTGCCTTCGGCTCAGGTCATGGTCCCAGGGTCCTGGGATCGAGCCCCGCATCGGGCTCCCTGATCGGCAGGAAGCCTGCTTCTCCCTCTCTCACCACCCCGCTTGTGTTCCCTCTCTCGCTGTGTCTCTCTCTAATAAATAAATAAAATCTTTAAAAAAATAAAAAATAAAATAAAAAAATAAAAAAATAAAAAAATGCTTGCATAATGAATCTTACTACAGAATTAATTATACTTTGTTTACCTAATGCTTGAATTACAAACCAAGCTAACAGCATTATCTTGCAAACCTTAACCATGACAAAGAATAATAACAATAACAATAGAATACCTTATATTAGCATACTTTTACCATTTTCAAAGAATTTTCATCTAATTTAATTATTATTATTATTATTACTAATGCACACTTCCACATATATTATCTCGCTCTAAGGCAAAAACAAAAAAGAAAAAATCCCAATCCATACTAGACTTTGCTAATTAAAATCTGTCATTCTGTATTTCCAGAATCATTTAAAATAGATAACAGGAAAAAAGAAAATGTGTATTCAACACAAATACAATATCTACAACAAGTAAACACTATACTTACTCATGAATAAAAGACATTTTTTTCAGCCAATTATAACTATTTATGAATTTACCTCAACATTATTGCCAACCTGAGAAATAAACTGATTGGTGGGTAAAAAAGAAACCCCAGGTAGAAATGGAAAATTACCAGAAGAGCACCTTATAACAAAAAGTAGGAGAAACTTTATAGTGACAAGTACTTTATTATTCATCAAGGAAAATTAAGATACTTTTGTGCTTTCTTGGAAAATGAATCCCCATGGCAACTTTCCTTATATATTTACTTAAGACATTTAAATCCAATCCAATACAGAAGGTCCATATTAGATAAAATGGATATGTCTCAGAAACACTGTGCATAAAATCATATTTTAAATCCTTTAATGTTGTTCATTATTTGAAGACACCCTAAACAAACCCTTTCCAAAGTAAATGGCCCATCCTATTAATTTTGATTTTTTGCTGTTGCTCATTTGTTTACCAAATTCAGATTTCTCAATTTAAATCAGAGAGTACAAAATTTGGATCTGGCTATAGGAAAAAGTCTACTTATTGCTGCTTAAAATTTAAAGGTGAGAGTGATGTAAGACTCTGTAGTATACATACTCTTTGGACTAACTTTAAGAAATAAAGGAACAGAGGAAATAGAAATTTCCTAATCATTCTCTAGAAAGAGATGAAGCTCTTTAAGATTTTTTTCCCCATTGGTTAAAACATTGGTTCTTGGGATTTTCTCTCCAGAGTTAAGAAAAAAAGTTTCACTCTGTTCTATGGTCTATGACCCCAGAGAGCTATGTTTTCTACATCAGTGATCACATGATAGATGAAGCAACATGGAGATGTTTATTTCCATATAAATCTATCACTTTTTCTGAAACCACAACTCTGAACACATGACTTACTAAGAATTGGTCATTTGCATAATCTTCATATACATAAGTATTTGGCAAAGAAAAGAATGAGCTTCATAGTGTTTGGTATTTCAAAAATTAGAGGTTACAATGAAGTTCAGAGTAGGAGGTTCATTGAAAGCTCTTCTAAAAAAGATGCACGCTCTAACTTCTTGAGGAACCACAAAGCAAAAAGACACAAAGGGTAAAGAGATGACCTTTAAGTACCTCACACCACCATCCCCTTCACATATGTCAAACCAGTTAGTCCTTCAACAAGAATTCCCTATCTCCCCAAACCCAGGAATCATCCTGCATTCATCTTTTTTCTCACCCAAACAACAGTACAACAGCAACTACTACTAGATCAACTTCTCCAATAGATTTTGAATCCTCCAATTTCTGTTTCTGATGGTATAACTCACACCAACACCATCTCATACTTCTTCAAACCCTCTTAATGTATTTCACCTGCTTTCACTCTTGACCCCAGAACAATCTTTTTAAAACCTTAAATGAGAACACACTAATTCCTCTGCTTAAAAGTCTCCCATGCAGGCTTCTGTAACGCATTGCAATTATAATGACATTAAACTGCTTCCTGTGGCACACAAACCAGACCTAACTCTGAAACCTCAGTTACCATTCTCCTTAAATTCTCTGTTCGTGGGCACCTGGGTGGCTCAGTTGGTTAAGCATCGGACTTTGGCTCAGGTCCTTATCCCAGGGTCCTGGGATTGAGCCCCACCTCGAGCCCTGCCTTGAGCCTCCACTCTAGCCTCAAACCTCACGACTCCTGGGCTAAGCAGACTACAGGCCCAATGGGAGGGAGGGGTCTGCTTGTCCCTCTCCCTCTCCCTTTGGCCCTCTTGCCACTCATGCTCTCTCTCTCAAATAAATAAATAAAATCTTAAAAAAAAAAAATCCTGTTCCTGCCACATTGGCCTTCTCACTGTCATTGAACAGAACTAACTTACCCACATCTGAAAGTAGTCGTATTGTTTATCCCCTTTTTTGAAATACATATCCCTTAGATCTTATTCTCAGCTGAAATGTCACCTCCTTAGAGAAACTTTCCCTGATCATCCTAAGGTGGCACTCATCTATCCTGCAATCACTTTGCCCAAATACCTGTTTATTTTTTATAGCCCCTTTCACTGTTTGAAATTATATTATTCATATTACAGATTTACTAATTGCTCACAATTACATTCGTGACTCCCTCCCTGCCCCCAATACTACAATTTTCAGAAGGCATACTCCATGAGAATAGGGTATTAACTCTCTTGTTCACTACTATTCTGGCACCCAGGAAAGCCCTGACACATTTTCAGTGATCAATAAGTATCAGCTAAATGAATGAATTAATGATGAGATGCAAAGTAAAATCCGGAAAGATATGCTGGTCTGGATTATCCCCACCCTCTAAAGCTATCACCCTGGCAGCACTTTCTCTGCCTGCGGAAAGCTCCAGAACACACAAGAGCTACCTCATAGCAGTGTTTCTCAATGGTGGAGGCAAGAGTGATTTTGCCCTCCAGAATGTATTTGACAATAAGTGGGGAAAAAATTTCCTTCTCACAACTGGGGAGGAGAGGAAAAGCTACCGGCATCTAGTAGAGACCACGGATGCTGCTAACTTTCTACAATGCACATGACAGTCCTAGACAGCAAAGAATTATCTGACCAAAATGTCAATAGTGCTGAGTCTGAGGAACTATGTTTTACAGTGTTCACTTGGGCCTGAGTTTTGACATCTAGTATTGTAGGGCCAATGTGGAATGAGAAATGTCTTTTTTTAATTTTAAGTTTCCTTTATTTAATAAATAGCAAAATAACATTACTGTGAAATTTATAGATGCCAAAGGGGAAACAGCAAAGAGTCCTCACAGTGTGTTATAGGGTAAAAATATGATATATCATTAATAGATATTTTCCAGGGAACCTTAATAACAATTTAAAATATTTCAACTAACTGTTCACCACAGGAAAAGAAATCTTGTTCTTTCTTTTGTCTTCTGCTTCTACTCTTTTATTCTTTTCTTTCCATAGTCTTTCACTGTGATATTTAGGTATTCCTTGCGGTTCCCCTCAATTCAGAGACAAAAGTATGGCATGATTTTTCGATTTACTGTCCCCACCAATAGGTACCATTCATAAAGCAGCTTTAGCAAAGGATCATTCTAGCCTAATTGCTGTGTAGCGTTGAACACAAAGGAAATCTATGTTATTTGAGGAAGGAAAAGGATTGAGTGTCATTAGAAGAAAAAAAAAGCATTAAGTCAAGGAATTCAGGAAACATACCTTGGTGTACAAGACAATGGTGAAAAATGGATGAAATAAAGAGGAGAAAGCTGAAGAGGGTTTACACCCTCACTGTCACAAGAGCAATGTGAGTAGAGAACAGAACTAGAGTTCACAAATTGATGGTGCAATTGAGATGGAACTGCCCTCCTCAGGCCCTCCTCCTCCTGATACTGGTCCTTGGCCCCCTCTTTGTGCTAATACAGGTCCAACTCAGGGGTGCCTGGGTGGCTCAGTTGTTAAGTGTCTGCCTTCAGCTCAGGTATTGATCCCAGGGTCCTGGGATTGAGTCCCACATCGGGCTCCCTGCTCCGTGGGAAGCCTGCTTCTCCCACTCCCCCCGCTTGTGCTCCCTCTCTTGCTGTGGTTCTGTCAAATAAATAAATAAAATCTTAAAAAAAAAATACATGTCCAACTCTTATTCAGGATGGGGGCCAGTTGTGTTTATAATTCAGAATTTTCTGGACTTAGAAAGGTAATCTAGTGCATATATTACATGCTATACCCTCAGTGGAATTTGGAGCAATATGCTGTAATCAAGCACATTTACACTTGGTAGCCAAACATATGAATATTCACATCAGCGATAAGAAATAATAACTATAAATAGCTTCATATTAGTTATGAAAATATTTTGGTTTTTAGACCTTTCTGGATTCTGAAAACCAAATTTCAGAATTCCATATAAGGAATTTTGAATCTTTAATAGTGTGAGGAGAGACATATGACAAAGAGAGAAATTGCTAATAGCTCCACTTTGGAAGAGACATGGAAATAGAGTTGGAAAGATTGATTGGAGGTGGAGCAAGATGGCAGAGGAGTAGGAGACCTGGATTTGTCTGCTCTCAGGAATTCAGCTAAATAGGGATCAAACCATTCTGAACACCTACGAACTCAGCAGGAGACCGAAGAGGAGAGTAGCAACAACTCTCTGAACAGAGAAGCGACCACTTACTGGAAGGTAGGACGTGTGGAGAAGTGAATCCAAGGCGATATTCAGGAGGATAGATGGCGGGGGAGGGGGCCTCCGTCGGCCTCTTCTGGCAAGTGATAGAGCCGCGGAGCACAAAATCAGAACTTTTAGAAGTCGGCTTCGCTGAGGGATGTCACTCCAGTGGCTAAGCGGGGGGTGGAACCCTCACGGGA
Source organism: Eumetopias jubatus (assembly GCF_037043125.1). Classification (NCBI taxonomy): domain Eukaryota; kingdom Metazoa; phylum Chordata; class Mammalia; order Carnivora; family Otariidae; genus Eumetopias; species Eumetopias jubatus. The sequence goes on from NW_028274815.1 coordinate 100,599,921, forward strand.
CAATGTGGTCTCAGGACCCTCGGGGTCACAGAAAGACCGGTGCCTGAGTGCAGCAGAGCTCCCAGGTATCGGAGCGGGGAAGCCGGCTGCAGAGACGGAGGCGAGGTGCGGGCTCTCAGCTCAGGGTTGCCATAAACTGTGATCTGCGGCCCAGTCGGGCCACTGCTCCTCCAGCAGGGACCCAACAAGTGACAGATGCAGGGAGATTCTCCTCCCTCCCCCGGGAGGAGTGGCGCCACAGCTCACCGCAGGGATCTGCTGGGTTTGGAGACCACACAGGGTCAATTGCCAGAGATAGAAATGTTCGGTCACAGGCCGGGTGAGGATGGAGTGCGGCGGAGACCAGGGAGACGGGATTGATCGCTTTTCCCTGGGGGAACACTGAGGAACAGGGCCCCGAGTTCTCAGCTCCTCCAAGTGGAGATTGGGAGGCCACCATTTTCACCCTGGGCCTCCAAAGCTGTACCAGAGCTGGCAGGGAACAAAAGCTCCTGAGAGCAAACCCGAGCAGATTCCTTAGCCTGGACCGACAAAGGCTGTGCAATTCCGCCTCCTGCAAAGACATTTGGAAACCATGGCAACAGGCCCCACCCCCAGAAGATCAACACGAACAGCCAGCAAGCCAAGACCAAGTTTACCAATCAAGGAGAACACGAGAATTCCAGTGCTAGGGGAATACTGCACATAGAATTCATGGCTTTTTACCATGATTCATTAGTTTTTCAAAGTTAATTTTTTAACTTTTTTTTATTTTCATTTTTCCCTTTTTCAACCAACATCTTAACAATCCCTTTTTTAAAAAAAAAAATTTTTATTTTTCATTTTTAGAGGCATAATATATCCTTCATAGTAGTTACCATTATTTTTCGCATATATAAGTTGTTCTCTCCTTAAAATTTTGAGATACAGTTTCTTCTAACAGATAAAAATATACCCTAAATCACTAGTGTATGGCTTTGTTCTACTCTCCTGCCTGCTCACATTCTCTACCTTTTTTCTTTCGTTTTTTTCTTTTTTTAAAAAACTTCTTCTTTCTTTTTTCAAACAACTTCTGATCTTATCAAACCCTTTTATAAAATCTTTTATAATTTTCATCTTTACAGTCATCTTCCATCCCTTCATTGTATCAACCCTTATTTTGTACATATATAAGTGTTTCTTCCTTTAAAATTTTAGGAGGCACTTTTTTCTAACAGACCAAAATACGCCCAAAATCTACTGTGTGGCACTGATCTATGCCTAGACTGATCATATTTGATCATACTGTTTTTTTTGTATTGTTCTGTTTTTGTTTTTATCTTTTTCTTTTTGTGTTTTTTTTTCCTTTCTTTCTTTTCTCTTTCTTTTTTCTTTCTTTTCCTTTCTTTTTCCCTGGTTTCAGGTCTTTTCTGATTCGTTTAGAGTATATTTGCTGGGGACATTGTTAACCTGTTAGCATTTTGTTCTCTCATTCATCTATTCTCCTCTGGACAAAATGACAAGATGAAAAAAATCACCTAAGCAAAAATCAACAAGAGATAGTACTGTCAGCCAAGGACCTACTCAATATGGACATTAGTACACTGTCGGACCTAGACTTCAGAATCATGACTTTAAAGATACTAGCTGGGATTGAAAAAAGTGTGGAAGTTATTAGAGAAACGTTTCTGGAGAAAGAAAAGAACTAAAATCTAACCAAGTCGAAATCAAAAAGGCTATTAATGAAGTGCAATAAAAAATGGGGGCACTAACTGCTAGAATAAATAAGGCAGAAGAGAATCAGCGATATAGAAGACCAAAAGATGGAAAATAAAGAGGCTGAGAAGAAGAGGGAGAAACAACTACAGGATCACGAGGGCAGAATTCGAGAGATAAGTGATACAATAAGACGAAACAACAATAGAATAATTGAGATCCCAGAAGAAGAAAGAGAGAGAGGGGCAGAAGGTATATTGGAGCAAATTATAGCAGAGAACTTCCCTAATGTGGGGAAGGAAACAGGCATCAAAATCCAGGAGGCACAGAGAACCCCTCTCAAAATCAATAAAAATAGGTCAACACCCCGACATCTAATACTAAAACTTACGAATCTCAGAGACAAAGAGAAAATTCTGAAAGCAGCTCGAGAGAAGAGATATGTAACCTACAATGGTAGAAATGTTAGATTGGCAACATACCTATCCACAGAGACCTGGCAGGCCAGAAAGGACTGGCATAATATCTTCAGAGCACTAAACGAGAAAAATATGCAGCCAAGAATACTATATCCAGCTAGGCTCTCATTGAAAATTGAAGGAGAGTTAAAAAGCTTCCAGGACAAACAAAAACTAAAGGAATTTGCAAACACAAACCCAGCCCTCCAAGAAATATTGAAAGGGGTCCTCTAAGCAAAGACAGAGTCTAAAAGCAGCATAGATCAGAAAGGAACACAGACAATATACAATCACAGTCACTTTACAGGCAATACAATGGCACTAAATTCATACCTTTCAATAGTTATCCTGAATGTAAATGGGCTAAATGCCCCAATCAAAAGACACAGGCTATCAGATTGGATTAAAAAACAAGACCCATCCATATGCTGTCTGCAAGAGACTCATTTTAGACCCAAAGGCACCCCCAGATTGAAAGTGAGGGGGTAGAAAACCATTTACCATTCTAAGGGACACCAAAGAAAGCTGGGGTGGCAATCCTGATATCAGACAAATTAGATTTTAAACAAAGACTGTAATAAGAGATGAGGAAGGACACTATATCCTAATTAAAAGGTCTATCCAACCAGAAGATCTAACAATTGTAAATATCTATGCCCCGACATGGGAGCAGGCAATTATATAAGGCAATTAATAACAAAAGCAAAGAAACACATTGACAAAATACAATCATACTGGGGGACCTTAACACCCCCCCGACTGAAATGGACAGATCATCTAAGCAAAAGATCAACAAGGAAATAAAGACTTTAAATGACACACTGGACCAAATGGACTTCACAGTCATATTCAGAACATTCCATCTCAAAGCAACAGAATACACATTCTTCTCTAGTACCCATGGAACATTCTCCAGAATTGATCACATCCTAGGTCACAAATCACATCTCAACCGATACCAAAAGATTGGGATTATTCCCTGCATATTTTCAGACCACAATGCTTTGAAACTAGAACTCAATCACAAGAGGAAAGTTGGAAGAACTCAAATACATGGAGGCTAAAGAGCATCCTACTAAAGAATGAATGGGTCAACCAGGAAATTAAAGAAGAATTAAAAAAATTCATGGAAACCAATGAAATTGAAAACACAACTGTTCAAAATCTTTGGGATGCAGCAAAGGCAGTCCTGAGAGGAAAGTATATAGCAATACAAGCCTTTCTCAAGAAACAAGAAAGGTCTCAAATACACAACCTAACCCTACACCTAAAGGAGCTGGAGAAAGAACAGCAAATAAAGCCTAAACCCAGCAGGAGAAGAGAAATAATAAAGATCAGAGCAGAAATCAATGAAATAGATACCAAAAGAACAGTAGAACAGATCAACAAAACTAGGAGCTGGTTCTTTGAAAGAATTCACAAGATTGATAAACCCCTGGCCAGACTTATCAAAAAGAAAAGAGAAATGACCCAAATCAACAAAATCATGAATGAAAGAGGAGAGATCATAACCAACACCAAAGAAATACAAACAATGATAAGAACATATTATGAGCAACTCTATGCCAGCAAATTAGATAACCTGTAAGAAATGGATGCATTCCTAGAGATGTATCAACTACCAAAACTGAACCAGGAAGAAATAGAAAACCTGAACAGACCTATAACCACTAAGGAAACTGAAGGAGTCATTAAAAGTCTCCCAACAAACAAAGCCCAGGGCCAGATGGCTTCCCAGGGGAATTCTAGCAGACATTTCAAGAAGAATTAATACCTATTCTCCTGAAACCATACCAAAAAATAGAAATGGAAGGAAAACTTGCAAACTCATTTTATGAGGCCAGCATTACCTTGATCCCAAAACCAGACAAAGACCCCATCTAAAAGGAGAATTACAGACCAATATCCTTGATGAACATGGATGCAAAATTCTCACCAAAATCCTAGCCAATAGGATCCAACAGTACATTAAAAGGATTATTCACCAAAACCAAGTGGGATTTATCCCTGGGCAGCAAGGCTGGTTCAACATTTGCAAATCAATCAATGTGATACAATATATTAACAAAAGAAAGAACAAGAATCATATGATCCTCTCAATAGATGCAGAAAAACCATTTGACAAAGTACAGCATCCTTTCTTGATCAAAACTCTTCGGAGTATAGGGATAGAGGGTACATACCTCATTATCATAAAAGCCATCTATGAAAAACCTACAGCGAATATCATTCTCAATGGGGAAAAACTAAGAGCTTTTCCCCTAAGGTCAGGAAAGCGGCAGGGATGTCCATTATCACCATTGCTATTCAACATAATATTAGAAGTCCTAGGCACAGCAATCAGACAACAAAAAGAAATCAAAGGCATCCAAATCGGCAAAGAGGAAGTCAAACTCTCACTCTTTGCAGATGATATGATACTGTATGTGGAAAACCCAAAAGACTCCACCCCAAAACTGCTAGAACTCATACAGGAATTCAGTAAAGTAGTAGGATATAAAATCAATGCACAGAAATCAGTGGCATTCCTATACACCAACAAGTCAGAAGAGAGACAAATCAAGGAGTCAATCCCATTTACAATTGCACCCAAAACCATGAGATACCTAGGAATAAATCCAACCAAAGAGGCAAAGGATCTGTACTCAGAAAACTATAAAATACTCATGAAAGAAATTGAAGAAGACACAGAAAAATGGAAAAACGTTCCATGCTCATGGATTGGAAGAACAAACACTGTGAAGATGTCAATGCTACCTAGAGCAATCTACACATTCAATGCAATCCCCATGAAAATACCATTCACTTTTTTTAAGAAATGGAACAAATAATCCTAAAATTTCTATGGAACCAGAAGAGACCCTGAATAGCCAGAGGAATATTGAAAAAGAAAAGCAAAGCTGGCGGCATCACAATCCCAGGTTCCAGCTCTATTACAAAGCTGTCAAGACAGTGTGGTACTGACACAAAAACAGACACATAGATCAATGGAACAGAATCAAGAGCCCAGAAATGGATCCTCAACTCTATGGTCAACTCATCTTTGACAAAGCAGGAAAGAATGTCCAATGGAAAAAAGACAGTCTCTTCAACAAATGGTGTTGGGAAAATTGGACAGCCACATGCAGAAGAATGAAACTGGACCATTTCCTTACACCACACACAAAAATAGTCTCCAAATGGCTGAAAGAGCTAAACATGAGACAGGAGTCCATCAAAATCCTAAAGAACACAGGCAGCAACCTCTTCGACCTCAGCCGCAGCAACTTCTTCCAAGAAACATCGCCAAAGGCAAGGGAAGCAAGGGCAAAAAGGAACTACTGGGATTTCATCAAGATAAAAAGCTTTTGCACAGCAAAAAGAAACAGTCCACAAAACCGAAAGACAACCGACAGAATGGGAGAAGATATTTGCAAATGACATATCAGATAAAGGGCTAGTAGCCAAAATCTATAAAGAACTTATCCAACTCAACACCCAAAGAACAAATAATCCAATCAAGAAATGGGCAGAAGATATGAACAGACATTTTTCCAAAGAACACATTGAAATGGCTAATAGACACATGAAAAAGTTCTCAACATCGCTCAGCATCAGGGAAATCCAAATCAAAACCTCAATGAGATACCACCTCACACCAGTCAGAATGACTAAAATTAATAAGTCATGAAACGACAGATGTTGGCGGGGATTCGGAGAAAGGGAACCCTCCTACACTGTTGGTGGGAATGCAAGCTGGTGCAACCACTCTGGAAAACAGTATGGAGGTTCCTCAAACAGTTGAAAATAGAGCTACCATAGGATCAAGCAATTGCACTACTGGGTATTTACCCCAAGGATACAAATGTAGGGATCCGAAGGAGTACATGCACCCGATGTTTATAGCAGCAATGTCCACAATAGCCAAACTGTGGAAAGAGCCAAGATGTCCATGGACAGATGAATGGATAAAAAGGTGGTATATATTCACAATGGAATATTATGCAGCCATCAAAAGGAATGAGATCTTGCCATTTGCAACGACGTGGATGGAACTGGAGTGTGTTATGATGAGTGAAATAAGTCAATCAGAGAAAGACATGTATCATATGACCTCACTGATATGAGGAATTCTTAATCTCAGGAAACAAACTGAGTGTTGCTGGAGTGATGGGGGGTGGGAGGGATGGGGTGGCTGGGTGATAGACTTTGGGGAGCGTATGTGCTATGGTGAGCGCTGTGAATTGTGCAAGACTGTTGAATCACAGATCTGTACTTCTGAAACAAATAATGCAACATATGTTAAGAAAAAAGAAAAAGAAGATAGGAGGAGGCGAAGAATGAAGGGGAGTAAATCGGAGGGGGAGAGAAACCATGAGAGATGATGGACTCTGAAAAACAAACTGAGGGTTCTAGAGGGGAGGGGGGTGGGGGGATGGGTTAGCCTGGTGATGAGTATTAAAGAAGGCACATTCTGCATGGAGCACTGGGTGTTATGCACAAACACTGAATCATGGAACACTGCACCAAAAAGTAACGATGTAATATATGGTGATTAACATAACAATAAAAAATTAAACACTGAAAAAAAAAAGAACTAATGATGCAATGTATGGTGATTAACATAACAATAAAAAATTAAAAAAAAAAGAGTTGGAAAGATTGACAGGCAGTGAACAAAGGGTAAAATGAGGGATGAATGTGGGTTACCATTCCTCTAAGCTGGAGAACTTCCTATGTGCCTCAGAGCTTGTTTCTGTCCAGTTTGCAATAGAAGTCAATGAAAATAAATTCCAATTTATGCATTCACACTACTTCAACAGTCCTTTTGTGGGTCAGCTCTATATGAAAGGAATCTGGAGCTGAGAAAGGAGATAGAGCCCCTGCTGATTCTGCTTGCTACCTGGGTTCTTTCCCATGCATTGTTGCAACCAAAGGGGGTTGGCCAGTTAGAAGAAGGGGGATATCAGTACGGATCAAATTCAATTTAACAAAAGATGGTGTAAGAGTCAGAAGATAACACTAAGAGATGTTATCTCAAAATGCAAACACTGATTTTGTGTGGAGTGTGAGACTATGCATGGCTTGATTTGTGTGCGTGCATGTATTATCTATTTCTTCCGCCAATGGACATGTATCACTTATATAAGAGCATTTGCTTTCATGAGTTTTTTTCTTTCAGTTAATGAACTAGCACTTGAAAAATAAAAATAGGTAGTATCAGAAATGCAGCTACTCTCACAATTAAAACAACAAAAAGTCTTGCACAGGAAAAGGGACCCTAATGCTAAAGAAAGCAAAAATCAATAACCAAATGAAAAATAAATTTTAAAATTTCAAATCTTATTACTCTTGGTAGGTTCTAACTCACTTAAAATTTATTATTGGTACAGATAGTATCATTTAAAACAACAGACCCATAGTTACACTCTCTGACATAAAATAATAATTTATTGCCAGATATGTCTCTAATATTGTTCTAAGCACAAAACTACAGTAACTGCTGTACTTCAGGCTCGGGATTTCCATTAAATAGGGTAAAATAGTAATTATAATTACAGTGGAACTAATTAATTTAATTGGTGGTGACAATATAGTTGATGTTTACTGTTTGCTCACAAAGTACCTGGCACTGTTGTAAGCATGCTACATATATTTTCTTAAACAATTTCCCCAAAAGTCCTATGATGAATATGTATTATTGTCTCAATTTTGGAAAGGAGAAAATCGGGGCTTAGAAGTTAGGTTACCTGCCCAAGTCACTCCTATAATAATAGCAGAGTTGAGATGCAACCATATTTATTTTTCTTACTGTAAAGCCCATTTTTCAAACTACTGTGGTATATTTTTACTTACATGGATATAGAAAATAAATTGACAGTTAAATTTATTTGTTTACATTTAGGAAGCACCTCAGTATTATTCTAGGCCATGCTTAGAAACAGTAACAAGTACATAATTTGTTTACAACCCTAAAATTACTTTTTCATGGGGTATCCTCGTGAGCTGATAAGGCACCTATATCTACAAAGGAAACCAGCAAAAGTGAATAAATTTTTCATCCTATTATCCTTAAGTAACATGACTGACTAGACAAAACACACACATACACAAACACACGTGTAATATTATAAATATGTATATTCTATATATTACCTACAGGTATTGTTGCCTTATTTGCTTTTCTTTAAAAGTCTGAAAGTCTTTTTTGTTTAAAAACTGTATTTCAAAAATTTTTAGAAAAGTAATTATATTAAGGCAATGGGTCGAATTTCAGTTGAGAATTCTTTAACAAGAAATCTCATAAGTAACAAATTCTGTAGAAGAATCAGAAGCCATGAAACCTTAACAACTACATTCCTGAACAAATGTCCTAATAGGTACTGGAAAATGAAATTAAAAGCGGTTTCAGAATATAGTATAAACCCTGTGGAACTTAGTGTCAGAAAACCTAACTTATAGTCTATGCTTCTCCCTTTTATAGGCTGAATTTTGTTCCCTATAAAAGATGTTTAAGTTCTAACCCTCGGTAACTGTGGATATTATTTTGGAAATACTGTCTTTGCAGATGATCAAGTTAACAATCGTGAGAGTGGGTCTTAGTCTACTATGATTGGTGTGCTTATATAAAGAAGATATTTGGACACACAGAGAACACTAGAAGCTTAGGAGATAGGCATGAAACAGATTCCTCCTCAGCCCTCAGAAGAAACTAACTCTGCCAACACTTTCATTTGTTATTTCTGACCTCCAGAACTATGAGAGTTTTCTGTTGTTTAAGCCACACAGTTTGTGGTACTTTGTGACACGAGCCCCAGGAAACTAATATACTCCCTAACTAGCTATTTGGATTAAGTCCAATTTTATACTCTTCAATCTTTCTACTATGAATTGAAGAAGGTAGTATGTGTCATAGCTACTTCACTGGGATTTTAAGAGGAAAAGGTACAACTGCACACTGTATAGCATTATGCAGTTTTGTGTGTGATGAAGGCACATTCAGAGATCAAGTGGAATGCCCATGGGAATTTATTCTAAAATGATAGCAGGTTTTCCATAGGTAGATGTAGAGACACACTGATTTTCCTGGCCTCCTGAAGGTATCTCCTTAGTCATATGAATGTAAGGCATCAAAGCAACTTCTTCCTTGAAGAAGGAAGAGAACATGGAATGTGACCAAAGATGCCATTTGATCAGACCCTTAATCCTCCTAGAAGAAAGAACCTGGGCCTGCTCCCTAAGATTCAAAGTTTGGGAGACCTGTTAAAATGGATCAGGATGACCTCCACCAAAACTCTGTGGCAGGAAAGAACAGTAAGACAGTGAAATAAAACTGCCTTGAAGAAAGGGAGCACATCAACTAGAGGCTTGGGTTTGGACATAGGAATGCATTTGAGAGAGGATTTCAACTTGTGATTTCTATAGGGAGCTCTTCCCAACTCAGACGTCCTACCATAAGGGGAATAGTGATTAGACCTGAAAATGTGAACAAAAAGAGCTGTACATGAGGTATCCCTGTGAGCCAGTAAGAGACCACCTTCACCTATAAGGGTAGCCAGGGAATAAATATTAGCTGCAGAATTGTGCAAGGTGAGTCTGCCACAGCGACAAATCATGACAGCCAAAAGCAACAATAAGAACGAATAACTCAACTCAAATGTGTTCTCTGCTGGTAGTTGGAAGGTAGAATACCTACCCTTTAGATTTAGAAAGATTCAGGGTTCCTGAATAATTAAGGAGGAATAGAAAATCTTAGGAAGGAGACACTAAATTCCCTGCCATTACTATACACAATTACTTGAGCTATTAATTTGACAAACAATATAAATGTGACTCTTCTCAGGCCAAACTCAAAGTATGGTAGAAACCCCATATGGTACCCAAGTTGGAAGAAGAAGTGTAGATTAGGGTTCAGTGGCCAATGAAGGTGGATAACATACCTAAGGTAAGCGAGGCCTAGAAAGGGTCAGAGAGAAGCTGTTCTTGATTGTCCTCCAATTGCATCAGGAGGCCTGTAGTTAGATCTTACTGACTTGAGGGCTTAGAAACAAGTGAGGCTTAAGTAATAAGGAAATTTCAATAACAAGATGACCCAGAACATGGTCTTAATTCTGCTACTTACTAACTCATTGTGAGATCTCGTCAAAGTCACTTAGAGTCGATACAGCTCAATTTCTTCATCTGTAAAATATGGATGGTAATAATGCTTTCCCCATGGGATTATGAACATCAAAAGAAATAATACCTATGAAAACACCCTGCCAACTGAAAAGTGTCATGCTAATGTAGATATTATCAATTATTATTACCAATATGAGAAAACATTCCAGTAAAACCTCACATCAAGGTAATGATTACCTATTTTTTAATTCATCATCCTTCCTTTATTAGGAATTTAAACAACTTTAAAAGAATCTAATAAACATGAGACTCCAAGTATTAGCCCCTGCCAAAATTCTGAAATTTCATTCTCTAAACATGAGAATACATTGGTTTTCCTTTGCGAAAGCTACCCATTTCTCTTTCAAAGAGATATTAAGAATGGAAAATAATCTCTCCAAGTCGCCAAGCCTGTTACAGGCTATTGTGCAGGACTGAACCTGAGGAAGAACAAAAATTACCATTTTCTCCAGCTTCTTTGATGTAATTGGTACCATCATCCACAATTGTCCAAACTGCAAACAGTTTCTTTCCCATCTAGTGCCTCACTCTTCTATATACCACATTAAGATGTAAAAACTCTTCAAGCCTGAGCAAGTTATACATCAGAGAGTAAAAAAAGATAAAAATAAATGAAAAACAAAGTGGTACTTGGCAGTCTGTTAAAAAAAAATAAAACTACCATATGATGCAAACTAATCAGCAACAAATTTCCTAATAATTTATTATATGTTTTATTCCTCTTCAGAGAAAATGAAACTTTTATAAATGATATTAAAGTAAAATCAGAAAAGCCATTGTCCATTAAACTAGAGACTTAAATTCTAGTAGTGGTATATGTTTCTCTTATTCTGTAATTAGATAATGCTGGTCTCTCTTTGGTAGTGAGGAATTAAGGTTTATTTCTTTCCCTCTCACACTCTATTTCTATTAGATCAGTGGGACATAATCATTTATAACATGGAAATGTATACATAAAGATATCAAAGAATATTTTCATAGGCACTTTGTTAATTAAATTAACTTAGCAAGGGAGGGAAGACTTGACAATTGAATTTATTTAACTTTTCGATTTTCAAGGAATTAGGATGGTAGAGAGTAGTGCTGAAAAGTACAGAAAAGTCTTAAGACGGAGATAATTTTGCAGGATGGATGACAATTTTTCATTTCAGCTATTTCAAGCTTTAGATGAAATCTTAGTTACAAAGCACGTTCACAAAACAGCAGTTAAGCCTATGGATGGAAATACGTCACTGTTGCATTTGCATCGATTTAATTCACCAACTTAATGAACAACTTTCTATGTGCCATGTACTCAGCTTGTTATTGGGGATACACGAGTGGATAAGATGCAATCCATGTTCTCTAGAGGCTCTGATGGTCTAGTAAGAGAGATAGATATGTAAATATAAACAGTTAAGTATAGTGTGAGAAGCTTAACCACACAGTACAGAGGTAGCCCAGAAGAGGAAATCATGAATTATTTAGGAAAGAGTTGTTAGAAAAATAGTGTTATGTGAAGGAATGTCAGTTTTAAGTTTATTTTAATTGACATAAACTAGAAATCAGCTGGCTAATGAATCAATCAAGAAAAGGTATGAGGAAAGCATCATGGCTCAGACACTAGAATAGATTTAAGGGATCTAATTAAACAGTGAGGGCCAAGACCACATTATGACTTTCATGGGCCTAAGCCACTTTTGCTCCATTAAAATTTTTTTTAAAAAATTATATTTTATCGTTATATTGGTATAAAGATAAATATATTAATATCATATATTAAACATTTTATTCAACCTAAAAGTTTATTTTTTCCTTTCTGATTTTAAAAGAAATTAAAACATTTTCATGAGCCCCTAAAAAAAAGTATTGGGGGTTCTCTACATTGTATCTAATCTACCTCATGGATGTTAGTCCTGGAGTTTAATTTTATGAGTCAACACAATATAGGTATTTCACATTATGACATTTAACTCTCTCTATAGCTTGGTGTTTACAGATAGGGAACCCTGGGTTCAGGGTGATAATCAATTTTCTCAAGGTCACAGAGTTAACAAGTCAGGAAGCTCAGATTTAAACCAAGCATTTGGAGTTGATCCAAAGCCTGTATACTTTCTCCTTCCATGTCAATTCCCCATGTAATACACAAGTACCAGCTCTCCATGGATATACCTTCAGAGCAAGGAAACAGGTATGTGGGGAAGCAAAGGCAATGCAACTGGACCACATGAGCTTTAGAAATAGAGAGGACTATAACAGAAAAGGCTACATTAATACAAATGCAGTAACAAAATGAAGCATAGTCTGGAGTAGGTGTCAATATGGAGGCAACATGGACTAATGGTTAAATCACAGGTTTATAAGTGCTATTTAATTTCTCTGAGCCTTCTTTTCCCCATCTGTAAAACAGTGATAATACAATGTCATGGTGTTAACTTAAAAATTAAATTCTTTAACACCTGAATCATACTTAGAATTGTGTCTGTCACAGAGTAAACCCTAATAAAAGCTAATTATTTTTATAATTTTTTTTCTATTTAGAACTTCTTACAATGTACAATTAAAAAAATTAAAATACTAATTGTATTTTTTTTTCTTTTTGGAATTTTCTCAATATAATAACAAACACAAGTACACGGTCTCCTATCACAAATTTTTGACTAAAACAATGTCTTTAATGCAACCCCAGAACGTAGGAGATGGATATGGAACTGGTACTATTTTTTCCATTTTAGAGCTGAGAAAATTAAGCTATAGAAAGATTAAGTGATTTGATTGACAGCTGAAAGTTTTTTGGATGTATTCCATGGTTGATGATAGCCCTGCCAAATTTTCAAAAACTTAATCATTTGTCCCTGAAAATATTAATTTCTTAACACACCCGCCATATCCAGACAGTGTGGTGGACTCAATATCTGAGTGTCTCCTACTCTCCAGGCTCTTAATTCCGAGTGACTGCTGAAAATATCAACATCTATGAGCTTTCAACACCTTAGTTCAACACACAAACCTACTCCTATTTCAGTGATAGCTATCTCGGTCACTGGTACCACCTTCCTCATCACACGGAGTCAACACTCAGCTCATCCTGAAACCCTCCTCTGTTCTCCTCCCCATGTGAGGCCAGTGCCAAGTCATGTCAATTCCTCATCCACAGTGCCTCTTGCATCTGTTCCCACCTTCTGATTACTAATGTCACTGCCTGCTCCATTCAGGACTTTATTAAATCTGCTTCTCACCATTATACTTCAACTACTGCCTCCTGACACATAGCACATGGCTCCGCCTCCAATCTCTCCACCTTCTAAGCCGTCCTATGCATTGCTGATGAAAGAATCTTCCTACAGATAAGAGCAGCTCCATTTAGCATCGTAGGCTCCCTATGATCTGGTTTCAAACTACTTCTCCATCCTTATCTCCCTCTTATGAAGCTCATATCCAGTCAAATGGGAATATTGCACAATATGTCCAGCATATTCTGACATTTGTGACTTTCCTCCCACTAGTTCACTATTTGGATGTCTTCTACTCCATTTATGTTTGTCAGAATTCTACTAGCTCTTCGAAGCTCCGATCAAATGAACCATCTTCCAATAATCCTTCTCCTAGCTCCCACCAGTTCTCTCCCCACTTCTCACCATCCCTGTCCTCAAGGCTTCAATAGTACTGATCATTTACTTTAACAGAACTCAATCTAAGTGTCATATCTGTTGGGAGCCTTTGCCACCCCAGCTTCTACCCCCTCCTATTCCTTCCTCTACTTTCTAGAGTTCTTTTTCTCGTACCTTTAATACTGTGCTTAATACACAGATGTATGACTATCTGGGAATGCCTGAACACTGCTACATGGTCAACTCCTCACCCTGACACATCCAGAACACCTTTTGTGGCCTTCAACACAAACACATATTCTTTTAATAAGTGTGTATAAATCAATATAGCTAGTCCAATTTATATCTATATTTTGTCCTAACTTTTAAGCATATATTCAAAATGAGAAAACATTATCTTATTGATATAATACAAATATAATTAAACTGTGCTTAGAGTATGATAACTTTTCTTCTATCATACAGATGATTTATGTGCTATAATTCTTCATCTTTTGGGGCACCTGGGTGGCTCAGTGAGTTAAGTGCCTGCCTTTGGCTGAGGTCATGGTCCCAGGGTCCTAGGATCCAGCCCTGCATCAGGTTACCTGCTTACAGGGAGCCTGCTTCTCCTCCTCCTCCCCACTCATGCTCTCTCTATCTCTCCCTTTCAAATAAATAAATCTTTTAAAAAAATATTTCTTTATTTGACAGAGAGATAGAGCCCAGGAGCACAAGGAGGAGAATGGCAGAGAGAGATAGAAGCAGGCACACTGCTGACCAAGGAGACCAATGTGGGACTCGATCCCAGGGCCCTGGGATCATGACCTGAGCCAAAGACAGACACTTAACTGACTGAGCCACCCAGGTGCCCCATAAATAATTTTTTAAATTTTATTTTATTATGTTATGTTAGTCACCATACAATACATCATTAGTTTTTGATGTAGTGATGCACAATTCATTGTTTTCATATAACACCCAGTGCTCCATGCAGTACATGCCCTCCTTAATACCCATCACTGGGCTAACCCATCTCCCTACATCCATCCCCTCTAAAACCCTCAGTTTGTTTCTCAGAGTCCATAGTCTCATAGTTCATCTCTCCCTCCAATTCCCCCCTCCCTTCATTTTTCCCTTCCTTCTCCTAATGTCCTCCATGCTATTCCTTATGTTCCACAAATAAGCTAAACCATATGATAATTGACTTTCTCTGCTTGACTTATTTCACTTAGCATAATCTCCTCCAGTCCCATCCAAGTTGGGTATTCATCCTTTATGATGGCTGAGTAATATTCCATTGTATATATGGACCACATCTTCTTTATCCATTCATCTGTTGAAGGGCATCTTGGCTCTTTCCACAGTTTGGCTATTGTGGAAATTGCTGCTATGAACATTGGGGTGCATATGGCCCTTATTGCACTACATCTGTGTCTTTGGGGTAAAAACCCGGGAGTACAATTGTTGGGTCAAAGGGTAGATCTACTTTTAATTTTCTGAGGCACCACCACACTGTTTTCCCAAGTGGCTGTACCAACTTGCATTCACACCAACAGTGTAAGAGGGTTCCCCTTTCTCCACAACCTCTCCAACATTTGTTGTTTCTTTCCCTGTCCATTTTTGCCATTCTAACTGGTGTAAGGTGGTATCTCAATGTGGTTTTGATTTGAAATTCCCTGATGGCTAATGATGATGAACATTTTTTCATGTGTCTGTTAGCCATTTGTATGTCTTCTTTGGAGAACTGTCTCTTCATGTCTTCAGCCCAATTTTTGACTTGATTATTTGTTTTTGGGGGGTTGAGTTTGAGAAGTTCTTTATAGATCTTGGATACCAGCCCTTTATCTGTAGTGTCATTTGCAAATATCGTCTCCCATTCTCTGGGTTTCGTCTTCGTTTTGTTGACTGTTTCCTTTACTTTGCAGAAGCTTTTTATCTTCATGAAGCCTCAAAAGTTCATTTTTGCTTTTCTTTCACTAGCCTTTGGAGATGTATCCTGAAAGAAGTTGCTGTGGCTGATGTCAAAGAAGTTGCCGCTTATGTTCTCCTCTAGGATTTTGATGGATTCCTGTCTCACATTGAGGTCTTTCATCCATTTTGAGTTAATCTTTGTGCAGGATGTTAGAGAATGGTTGAGTTTCATTCTCCTGCATGTGGCTGTCCAACTTTCCCAGCACCATTTATTGAAGAGACTGTCTTTTTCCCACTGCATGTTTTTTTTTCCTGCTTTGTCAAAGATTATTTGACCATAGAGTGGAGGGTCCATATCTGGGCTCTCTATTCTGTTCCATTGGCCTATATGTCTGTTTTTGGGCCAGTAACATGCTGGGTCCTATAGATCAGAATCTAGATTCTGATCACTGTTTTGTAACAGACTTGAAATCAGGCAACGTGATGTCCCAGCTTTGTTTTTCTTTTTCAACATTTCCTTCACGATTTGGGGTCTTTTCTGATTTCATACAAATTTTAGGATTGTTTGTTCCAGCACCCTGAAAAATGTCATTGGAATTTTGACCGGGATGGCATTGAAGGTATAGATTGCTCTGGGTAGATAGACATTTTAACAATGTTTATTATTCTGATCCATGAGCATGGAATGTTTTTCCATCTTTTTCTGTCTTCAATTTCTTTTATGAGTGTTCTGTAGTTCCTAGAGTATAGATCCTTTACCTCTTTGGTTAGGTTTATTCCGAGATATCTTATGGTTTTTAGTGCTATTGTAAATGGAATCGTTTCTCTAATTTCTCTTTCTACAGTTGCATTGTTAGTGTATAAGAAAGCAACTGATTACTGTGCATTGATTTTGTATCCTGCCACATTACTGAATTGCTGTATGAGTTCTAGTAATTTGGGGGTGGAGTCTTTTGGGAGAGTTTGACTCCTTTGCAAATTTGAATACCTTTTATTTCTTTTTGTTGTCTGATTGCTGTTGCTGGGACTTCTAGTACTATGTTGAACAATAGTGGCAAGAGTGGGCATTCTTGATGTGTTCCTGATCTTAAGGGAAAGGCTCTCAGCTTTTCCCCATTAAGGATGATATTCGCTGTGGGTTTTTCATAGAGGATTTTATGAACTTGAGGAATGTTCCCTCTAGCTCTATACTCTGAAGTGTTTTAATCAGGAAAGGATGCTGTATTTTGTCAAATGCTTTGTCTGCATCAATTGAGAGAACCATATGGTTCTTCTCTCTCCTCTTATTAATGTGTTCTGTCACTGATTGATTTGCAAATCTTGAAGCACCCTTGCATCCTGGGGATAAATCCCAGTTGGTCGTGGTGGATGATCCTTTTAATGTATTGTTGGATCCTATTAGCTAGGATTTTGTTGAGGATTTTGGAATCTATATTCATCAGGGATATTGGTCTGAAATTCTACTTTTTCAGGGGGTCTTTGCCTGGTTTGGGGATTAAGGTAATGCTGGCCTCCTAGAATGAGCCTGGAAGCTTTCCTTCTGTTTCTATTTTTTGAAACAGCTTCAGGAGAATAGGTATTATTTCTTCTTTGAATGTTTGGTAGAATTCTCCAGGGAATCCATCAAGTCCTGGCCTCTTGTGTTTTGGGAGGTTTTTGATCACTGCTTCCATCTCGTTACTGGTTATTGGCCTATTCATGTTGTCAATTTCTTCCTGTTTCAGGCTTGGCAGTTTATAGGTTTCTAGGAAGGCACCCATTTCATCCAGGTTGCTCAGCTTATGGACATATAGTTGTTGATAATTTTCTAATAATTATTTCTATTTCCTTGGTGTTACTCGTGATCTCTCCCTTTTCATTCATAATTTTATTAATTTGGGTCCTTTCTCTTTTCCTTTGGATAAGTCTGGTCAGTGTTTTATCGATCTTTGTAGTTCCTTCAAAGAACCAGCTTCTAGTTTTGTTGATCTGATCTACTGTGTTTCTGGTTTCTAATTCATTGACCTCTGCTCGAATCTTAATTATTTCTCTCCAAAGTATTGCTTAGGCATAGTTTGTTGTTTTTTTTCTCTAGTTCTTTAGGTGTTAGTGAATTTGGGATTTTTCTATTTTTTTTGAGTGAGACTTGGATGGCTATGTATTCCCCCTTAGGACCACCTTTGCAGTATCCCATAGGTTTTGGACCGATGTGTTTTCGTTCTCATTGGTTTCCATGAATTAAGTTCTTTGATTTCCTGGTTGACCCAAACATTCTGGAACAGAGTGGTCTTTAGCTTCCAAGTGTTTGAATTTCTGCCGAATTTTTTCTTGTGATTGAGTTCCAGTTTTAAAGCATTGTGGTCTGAGAATATGCAGGGAATAATCTCAATCTTTTGGTATCAGTTGAGACCTGATTTGTGACCCAGTATGTGGTCTATTCTAGAGAAAGTTCTATGTGTGCTTGAGAAGAATGAGTATTCTGTTGTTTTAGGGTGATAGTTCTGTATATATCTATGAAGGCCATCTGGTCCAGTGTGTCATTCAAAGCTTTTGTTTCTTTGTTGATTTTCTGCTTAGATGATCTGTCTGTTGCTGAGAATGGAATACTGAGGTCTTCTACTGTTAACATATTGTTATCAATATGACTCTTTATTTTGGTTAACAGTTGGCTTATGTAGATGTTGGGGGCATAGATGTTTACAATTGTTAGATCTTCTAGTTGGATAGACACTTTAAGAATGATATAGTGTCCTTCTTTGTCTCTAACTACAGTTTTTAGCTTAAAATCTAATTTGTCTGATATAAGAATTGCTACCCCAGCTTTCTTTTGAGGTCCGCTGGCATGGAAGATGGATCTCCATTCCTTCATTTTCAGTCTGGATGTATCTTTAGGTTCGAAATGAGTCTCTTGTAGACAGCATATGGATGGGTCCTGTCTTTTTATCCAATCTTGCAACCCTGTGCCATTTTATGGGAGTATTTAGGCCGTGCACATTCAGAGTGATTATTGAAAGATATGAATTAATTTTCATCATGTTGCCTGTGAAGACCTTGTTATTATAGATTGTCCCTGTAAATTTCTTTTCTATGTCACTCCTGGGGACTTTCTCCTATTATAGAACCCCCCTTAATATTTCTTGCATGGCCGGCTTAGTTGGTCACATATTCTTTCAGTTTCTGTTGGTCATGGAAGCTCTGCATCTCTCCATCCATTTTTTTTTTTTTAAGATTTTATTTATTCATTTGACAGAGACAGATACAACGAGAGAGGGAACACAAGCAGGGGGAGAGGGAGAGGGAGGAGTAGGCTTCCCATGGAGCAGGGAGCCTGATGCAGGACTCCATCCCAGGACTCTGGGATCATGACCTGAGCCAAAGGCAGATGCTTAACAACTGAGCCACCCAGGCGCCCCTCTCCATCCATTCTAAATGACAGCCTTGCCGGATAAAGTATTCTTGGCAGCATGTTCTTCTCATTTACTACCCTGAATATGTCTTGCCAGGCCTTTGTGGCTTGCCAGGTCTCTGTGGATAGGTCTGACGGTATTCTGATGTTCCTCCCTCTGTATGTAAGGAATCTTTTCCCCCTAACTGCCCTTAAGATGGTTTCCTTGGTTCTAAGATTTGCAAGTTTTACTATTACATGCCAGGGTGTTGGCCTGTTTTCCTTGATCTTGGGACGGGTCCTCTCTGCCTCTAGGACACGAATGCTTGTTTCATTCCCCAGATTAGGGAAGTTCTCAGCTACAATTTGCTAAATATATCTTCTAGTCCTCTCTCTCTCTCTCCACCCCCTCAGGGATTTCAATAATTCTGACATTGGAATGTTTCATGGTGTCAACTTATTTTTCTGATTCTATTTTCATGTATTCTGAGTTGTTTTTCCCTGGCCTCTTTTCCCTTTTTATCTATCATTTGGTCTTTTAGTTCACTAATTTCTTCTTCTGCCTCATTTACCCTAGCTGTTAGATTATCTAGATTAGATTGGATCTCATTGATAGCATTTTTAAATTCTGCCAATTCAGCTTTCATTTCTGCCCTTAGAGACTCTATGTTGCCATTAATTGATTTCTCCATTCTAGCTATTGTCTTCACAATTGCTAGCCTGAATTCCATTACCGACATCTTGGTTATATCTGAATCCATTTGTAAATCTGTGGCAAAAGTCATAGTCTCTGAGTCTTGCCTATTTTGGGAATTTC
This sequence comes from Eumetopias jubatus, assembly GCF_037043125.1. Taxonomy (NCBI): domain Eukaryota; kingdom Metazoa; phylum Chordata; class Mammalia; order Carnivora; family Otariidae; genus Eumetopias; species Eumetopias jubatus. Next base: position 100,619,877 of record NW_028274815.1, read on the forward strand.
TCCTCCTAGTCACTCTGTTGAGAGGTGGTGGAGGGAGTGTATAGAGTCCAAATTATTGACCACAACCCAAGCAAGATGCATCTGTCTTCTAGGGACCTTAGGGTTGCTGGCCTCTTGTTTTCCTAGCCTGTCTTCTGGGGGAGGGGCCTGCCATGCTGTTACTCAAGCAACCCTGTTTGGGCAGAGTTGCCCTGCCCCCTGTGGTGGGGGATGGGCTCATTGAAAACTGGTTTTTAGCGGCTTTTGTTCTGTTCTGGCGGCTTTCCACATCTCTTCCAAGAGTCAGAGCAGAAGAGACTGTTTCCAACCCTCTTCCTCAGAGTGGAGAGATCGCAGTCTGTTCTTCAGTGAGCTCTCCAGGCCGCGCTATCTCCATTTCTGTCTGTGCTGCTATAAACTGCAGCGTCCTGGGTTGTGCGCCCCTCAGCCGCACTCCCATTCCTCACTTCCAGTTCGGAGCACGTCTCTGCCCTTTGTGCTTCTAAAACCGCCAGCCACCCCCAGTTCACTCACATGGCCCTGCTCCTAGTTTCCATTAAGGGTGGTCCCTAAAGTCCTTTCCCTGCCTCTAACGGTCTGTGAGTCTGTGTCCTGTCCCCAGCGTGGGAGGCACTCACTCACCGGCGGTGTAGGATCCCCACAGCTGGCTCCCTCCCCCTGCCATTTATTCTCCGATATCTGCCCGTGGAATCATAGCTCCCCGCTTCCTACCTCAAAACTAACTGCCTGTGCTATTCTGTTTGTAGAGATTGAGATCTATCTTCTTACATCTCAGGCTGATTTCGTGGGTATTCAGAGTAGTCTGGTAGATATCCAGCTCAATTCCAGGGACCAGTTGGAATAGGGTCACCTACTCCTTCACCATCTTTTCCCCCCTACCCACATAAATAAAATCTTAAAAAAAAAATCTTCATCTTTTGATCTAGTCCACCATTAGTGGCATGTCTCATAGCACCACAGAGAACATGTATAATGGGAAATTGCAGGGAATAGGAAGCTGAAATCCTTTGTTACAGGCATTTGCTAAACCTTAAACTCCTTTCTCTACTACATTTCTTCATGTGCACTTAGGCTATCAGGAAAGCTTCACATTAAATAAATTCTACCATTTTCACAATAAGTACCCATAGTGAAAATTACTTAATTAACATGTAAATCAATTAATATATATAGTTTCTAATGTTGGTTAAACCAATGTGAGAAAATAAGAATTCAAAATATAAACAATATACTTAAGGACTGGATGTAAAAATTCTTATTACCATCATAATATTATATTCAATACTACTATTACTGTTTTTTAAAGTCACACATTGTAGGACTTAATACTCGTACTTAAATAATAGCAAAAGTATTCAAATATTCATACTGGAAGTCAATACGAAAGCCTAAGAAGATAAATACTTCTGAAAAAAATGGTTATTGTGAATGCAAAAATATATAAAGGAAAGAAGAATAGGCTTTTGCTTTATTTGAAATATCAGGGACACCTGGGTGGCTCAGTCAGTTAAGTATCAGACTTGATTTCTGCTCAGGTCATGATCTCAGGGTTGTGAGATCGAGCCCTGCACCCAGCTCTGTGCCAGGCATGGAGCCTTCTTGAGATTCTCTCTCTTTCCCTTTCCCTCTGTCCCTCCCTCCCAACCCCCTATACAACTTGTGCTCTCTCTTTCCCTCTCAAAATAAGTAGAAATTTTTAAAACACTAGAAATATCAGAAGAAATATGACAGAAACTTGCATATAGCTTAGGCAAAATGATCTTAGAATTTTTAATGCAATCATGAGGTTTTAGTGAGTCTGCAGATGAACGTGCTGCATGCAGAAATGCTTCTGGGAATGTCCATATGTTTGATTGTAATGTTCATTACTTTTAAACTCTAATTAAAATAAACTTCCAACCTGGAGTTGGAAGCCCTTACTGGAGGCTGAAAGCAAGCAAACAAAGAGAGAGAAGCACAGATTTGTTTAGGTTGGAGACCTTTGATAAGAAGAGTATATTTTTTCATAAAAGCAGAGTACAAACGTCATTGCCAAAGGCGGGACACTGAGGAATGGGTGAAATAGGTAAAAGAGATTAAAAGATACAAACTTACAGGTATAAAATAAATAAGCCATAGGAATGAAAAATACAGCATAGGAAAATAGTCAATAATATTATAATAAGTTTGTATGGTGACAGATGGTAACTACACTTATCATGGTGAGCATTTTGTGATGTAAATTGTCTAATCACCATGTTGTACACCTGAAACTAATATAATATTGTATGTTAACTATACTTCCATTACAAAAAAGAAGAATATACTTTTAATCACTCAATTTGGATACAACCATAGTATAACAAAAGCCCTAAGCATAAAGAAAAGTTCCAGAGGTAACTCCTAAGTACAGTTTTAAAGACAAAAAATCTTGAATTTTTGTTAATGTCAATGAATATTTTATAATTAGGTACAACTTCTTTATTTCCTACTAAAATAACAAAATTGGAAATACACAAATTGGAAATAATATTAGGAGACTTTAAAAACAAAATAAAACCAAAAAAAAAAAAAAAAGGAAAATGAAAGGAGAGACAATTGGATTTTGCCACATATGGGGTAAAAGCAACAACTGAGCTAATTATAGCCTCTCCCTTAAATGTGATTATCCCTAAGGCTAGTGAATAATGAACCAGATTTCATTTCAGCCAACTTGGCTTCTCTATTTTCCTTGAAACAAGATAGTTGAGTAAGGAGATCTTCCAAAATGATTCCAGATTTTAAGATGGCAAAGTTTCTTGATATTTTTCACATGTTTCTTGAGGGCTAAATAAGCACTCCCAAGTCAGCTCACTCTTTGGTACGCTTCCCTCTCTGTTTCTTCAAAAACACTACTGTATTTGGAAATTAAAAGATTAAGAAATGCTTTTGTGAAGAAATGAAAAGCCAAGAACAACAAACTGCTTTCATTCCCATATAAGAGTTACGTGGTTTCAATCAAGTGTTTACACAGTAATTTATTTACACAGTAATAGAAATATATCCACTGTGTATAAGCAGTAGTGATGCAATTTCATCAAGAACTCATCACTTACATCCCCTGAGAGTAAAAAGTGTTCTTCAAATGCAATGTCTTTTGCAGACCATGTTTCTGAGACCAAACAAACATTTTTAAAAGATGACACTTCATTATAAATTTCCAGTACAGTGATGCTTAAACCCATGACACAAAACACCAAATTTCAAATCATAATAATTTACATGATGGAAGTAATTCTGAATGTGAGATGTTCAAATGATAACAGGTTGCACATGTGAAGGGCTTTACAGATTATAAATCACATTTACAAACACATCAAATTTGATTCTCCAAAGAATCCAACACGGCAGGTATTATTAATTCCGTTGTTCACATGAGCAAACTGAATCACAGAGACATTGGGCAACTTGCCTAAATTCACAGCTTAACAAGTGTATGATCAAAGGAATCAAAGCTGGGTCTTCAGATTCCAATTTCTTTACATTCTGCTACCTCTAAATGTTTAAGTATAACAACCAAAATGTACACATAATAATTTGGCAATTTTACTGGTGAAATAGGATAGGTAGAAGTACTAAAGAAAAACAAGAGTACCGAGAGAAGACGGAAACTCCATTTTTTCCACAGACTACAGTCATAAATTTTATAAAGTAACTAACTGACAGGAAGAAAAAAAAGCTCATTCAAGAAAATCAGCACTCAGTAATAATTTCAGTTAAGTCACAGGTGCTCATCCCTTCTGTGAGATTGAGATTTGCCACTTTGTTTAATCACTATCATCTCAGGAGGCCATCATCTGAATGGATAGCAAGGGATGGAGAGAGAAGAAAAAATATAATCATTACAATGTGTGAGAATCACATATATATGTTTTATGGTAAAATTTCCCTTTAGAGATGTTTTTATCATGACTTTAAATGGTTTCACTGTGAGATATTTTTTCTCTAGTCATATCTAGTTATTTGGGAATAGACATGGAAAAGGAGGCAGACTGTTCAACTAAGATGGAACTTGATAAGAGAATATGAGACAGAGACAAGGAGGTGAGGGTATTTGATCAGGAGTTGTAGTGATAAATCATGGAATCTAAATTAGACTAAGAGGGAAATGAAGACAGGAGAGGCTGATGTATAGTGAGAAGGTGGTGAGGCCAATGGATTAGTCATCTCAATAAGGTCAAATGAATGTAATGGAGCTACCAGAGCAAATAAGCTAATGGTCAAACAATGGTGTATTACTAAGTAAGATTTCAGGGATGATGCAATTTCTAGTGATGGAGAAAAAGGTAAACACTGGTGAAGAGGTAAGAAATTAAGAAGCAAAGGTTTCTCAACTGGAACTCAAAGAGACATCTAGATTGGTACTAAAGTCACTTAGGATGGTGTTAGGAGTAGGGAGAGAGATTATGAATCAAGAGCTTGATTCTTCAATGACAATAAGAGGACAAGAAAGATGACCTGTTTTACCATCAAAAAAGCAAGTATGGATCATGATTCAAATTTTAATCCTGTAATTGTGATCAAAAATGTATGTAAACTGAAGAATGAGTGAGATAGATGAGTGAATTTGTGCCATTAAAGGAAATTCCCTTCCCATCCAATCACTTTCCAGTTTTAAAAGGAAAGGCAAGATGGGAACAATACTGTTTAATTTATCACCTGCCACTTGACATTAGGTTAGGACAAATCAGTTCCTCTATATTTCACACAAGATAAAGCTTCTCTTACATTATACTTCTCAAAGGTACTAGAAGTCCTAAAATTTTTGTTAGAAATTTCAAATAATTTTTGGAAAGCCAAAAGTGTCATTAATAATATTAAATTCATTCAAATAAAGGATTTGCACTTTAATGGGAAAACCTGACTTTTCACAATAAAAAGAGAAACTCCTCCCTAAAGTAAAATATAGGGATGTTTGTTTTTACTGGAAAAACTGTTAATAAAAAACCAAAATATATTTTTGGTATAGAATTCTTTAATTTGGTTCTGATATAGAATATAAATGTTACATACACACAATAAGTGTACGATTTTCAACAGACAGTGTTTTCACTGCTAGTATGTATATATGTAAAACATTTCAGAGACCAATTTGATGATGTGTAGTAAGAACCTTAAGAAGTACATAACATTAGGGGCACGTGGGTAGCTCAGTCAGTTAAGCGTCTTCCTTTGGCTGAGGTCATGACCCCAGGACCCTGGGATTGAGCCCCGCATAGGGATCTCTGCTCACTGGGGAGACTGCTTCTCCCTCTCCCTCTGCTGCTCTCCCTGCTTGTTCTCTCTCTCTCTCTCAAATAAATAAATAAAATCTTAAAAAAAAAGTAGTACATAACATCTGACATAGCAATTCTATTAGTAATTCACCCTGAGGAGAAAATTAAACATATACACAAAGATGTGCTTACAAGAATGTTACTCATGAGATTATGTATACTATCAATGATTAGAAATACAGATTGCAGATCAGTTAAGTAAATTTTGATATAGTCATAGACTAGAAAACTTGGCTATCATTAAAAATGAAAGTGGAGCCTTATATTTGTTACCATGAGAGGATGTTTATAATGGATTAAGTGAACAAAACTGATGATTTTACTGATTTTTATGAATATGTGTCTGCTATTATGTGTCTGCTGTGTAACAAAAAAACAAATATTAAGAACATAATGTTTTCCCAAAGAGAATGTCATGATCCTACCTATTCTTAGTTTCCCAAATCACATTTGTTGTGCCACCACAAAGCTGTTAATTAAAGCAGCTATAATGCAAAACTACTAAGTCTGTTAATTATATTCCTTATTTCTTCTTCCCTCACTCACCTCACCTTGTTTTATTCTTAATTCACACTGCATATAAACAGCAATTAAAGTACAAACCAAATGTTACTTACACATACACATCTCATTATTATATACAATCCATACTTTTAAATATATCTGCCTTTTATAAGCGATTTAGTCAATATTTTCCTCTAATCAAGCAAGAAAACTAGTAAGAGTATATGTAAATTGTAATAAAAAACAATAATATATTTTATGAAACAACTTAAAACCGTTTTAACATTTTACTCTTGGAAAATATCACTGGTATATTTAGTAGCTGGTATGGTAGAAAAATAGTTTTGGATAACATTAATACCTCCTACTTTTTTATCTGATTTATAGAAAAATTATTCACATACTGTAATGTATGTCTCTAAAATAAAATTTCAACCTAACATTTTGTCATAATTAATACACAGAGCAATACGGACTGTAACAATCATCTACAATCATTTACCTAAACGCAAACTATCCCAGTAATGTTTTAGGATCATGCAAGACCAGAATTTAAGGAATGACTTGCCAGCAGTAAATTTTCTTAATATGAAAAAAATCACAGTTAAAGAAACTATAAACAGAAAGGAACATTTTAATTTACCTTACTTACACTAGAAAAAAATGAAGTATTTTGTAACCTATTAAGGTTGAGGTAGATCTGCTATAGCTACTGCTAATAAATGATGCCTATGCACACCAATAAAAGCAATCTATCTAAAAGATGGAAAATTAGAATACCCAGAGACACTTAAGAATATGCATTTCCTCTGTATTATAATTTTTCCTTCTTTTAGCAGGCCAAGTCAAATGTCCCAAAGTTCCTGAAACATAACAACTACATCATAAGCTACTATCCTTGACTTTTTAGATTTATTATTTATTTATTCATTTATATCCTTGATTTTTTTGAGCTGCTTCTTCCAATTCAGCCTAGCTATGGAATAGCCATAATTAACGTTCTAAAATACAGAGGGCTTTGTGTCACCTTCTCATTCAAATATGGCTGCCTCTTATCAATGAATTATGTGGTTTTTGTTTTTTTTTTATTTTTTTGGCCTATTATTTAAGGAACACCAAAGCAATAAAACAAACAAAAAACAAAACCAAAACCAAAACTGTATTTATTGTGATTCTCCAACAAAAACAATTGAGTGTGCAGTCATGTCCTTCATTCCTATTTGCCATGGCCTTCCACATTCAGCTTCCTCTATCCAGAAAGTCTTCTTTTCTCTTGTCTGCCAATGATTTTCTGCTATCTTCATATTCAGTCTAGATTTCTGACCAAAAACTAAACTCTCCCTTCTTAGAAATACTACAGAATTGAAATGTGTACTCATTCATTAGGTTATTATATAACCATATATTATTTAATATTTTTATATATTTCTAGACTTCATAGCATACTACTCGGTATATAATTGGCTTTCTATAGAAATTTGACTATTGCAGCAAAAGGCTGTTGCTTGCTAGCCTGTGACGATAATATTGTTCCCTATTCCCAGAACCAGTCTTATAAAGGCATTACACTAAAGCTTAAAGTACATAAAAAAAGCCTCTTCAAACTTTATGAGGCTGTATATTTTCCTCTAGATATCAAACTGTGCTAAGTTAATGTTCTTCCTTTGCAGACATGGAGTGGTCATGTCCAGTTCATCACTGGTTTTGGTGTTCTGAAAATTGGCCTGGAACTAGAGGTGGCCAGATTTAAGCATAGTTGCTGTTGAAATGGCCTTTAAAACAAGTATTTCTGGAAATATTTTAAGTTTCTTTTGCTATGAGATATACTTGCAGGGAGCCAATCTAGCCAAACTACCAAGAAAGGGAGAGAGCAAAGATAGCTAATATATAATGATTTGAGTGCAGCCTCTTATCCCCAGATGAAAGAATTCTGTTAACAGCTCTGTGTTCTTCTGGGGACAAAGGCAATGAGGGAAAAAGTGAATTAAATGCATTAAATTTGGGACACAGAAAGAAGTGCAATGGCACCAAGCTATACAAAATAAAATAAAGTTCAGTCAATGCACAACTGGGTAAGCCATTAGAAATAAAATAACTACTAAAACATACATAGAGGGGAAACATGGTAATATGACCATATGCATATAAAAAAAAAAGCGGTAAAAATGGGAGAGAGAAATCAGACCTGCAGCACATTGTGCAAAATGGGTGAATTTGGATTCATATGTCCTTTCAGAGTGTGTTTACAGTTCCATCCTCACAGTCAATCAAATGTGTAGAGCATGCTAAGAGGTTGAATGTGCCCTACCTATGCCATGTCACAGCATCATAATCTCTTCTCTCATTCAAATATTGCTGCTTCACAAACCTCCAAACCCAGCCTGAATATTCTGCCACTTTGTCTAGTAAGTATTTCTATGGTAGAAGGCATGGGAACAAATTTTCATTTATATTATACCTATAATCTTTTCCCCCTAACCCTAACTACTAGGGTTAGGATGACTTTACATCCCATTTTTCCCCAGATGGCCCCAGTTCATACATGTTTATACAGTAGTAATTAATAGTGCCCTGCTTTTATGATCAAAAGCATCCAGCTTAGATAATATATTTATGATCACTTAAATGTAGTCAAAATACCTCAAAAGTGATCAAGAGATATGAATTATAAAATACCAAAAATATAATTCTCTATAGGTCTCCAGAGAGGAAAAATACCCACAGTTTTCAATCATAACCCCAAGAAGCTGTCATATAAATGTATGCGATGGCTCAACGTAACTCTTCACCAACACACGAAAAGCAACTCAAAGCACATGTCTCACAGATGGAAAGGGCAGTAAGGTTGCCTTTGTATATCAGGACAGCATATTTTTATAAAGTGCTGCAAAAATTCATGCCATACACCAGTATGTAGCATTTTGTGAACTGCTGGTTCCAGCTGGTTGTTGTTAGAACTTTTTCTCTGAATTTAAAATAGATTTTATCTGGATTTTCAGCTTAACGTGGCATCTGGCTGCCACAAATAATGTAGCTAGAGGAGAGGGAAGCAGTACAGAGAAAACCAAAAATGGAAAGTCAGCAATAAGCCCAAAGATTTCAATCATAATAAATGTGAATGGTTTAAATTTTATTATTAAAAGACAGAAACTCTTAAAATAGGTAGAGCTACATATAATTGAATGGTTACAGAAAGATTCTCACTAGAAGATATAACGGTGTAACAGACAAGAAGACAACAAAAAAGGCAAGAATAAATGGTGTAGTATCATCATTTGTAATAGAATTCAATGTAAAAAGCACAAAATGGAACCAAGAAAGACACTTTACCTTGACAACAGTTATAGTCAAATAACAATATTTCACTTATTGATGTAAAATGCTAACACTGTTTCAAAATCTATGAAGCAGCAACAGATAGAAACAAGGAGACATTGACCATTTTACAATAATAACTGAAGGTCTTAGCAAGTCTCTCAAATTAGTCATTCAAGTATATAAAAATAATTAAGTGATTAAAATATTTACTTATTACAATAAGCTTGATCTAATCATCACATATG